>NC_079448.1:20863618-21028618 GCF_903798145.1 Danio aesculapii | reverse complement strand
ATTTTGAGATTGAGTCACTGCACTTTCAGTCCTGGAGAAAAAGGAAAGAAAATACGGAGATGTGTTCCAAACTCAGTCCTGTGACTGTGAGTTTTACAAATACATTTATGAAAGGAAGATGGGTTGACACACTTACCACATATTCCTTTAAAAGTCTTCATTGAGGTAGATGCACACACTCTTCAAATGAGGTAGGTCCTCAGGACACAATCACGCTTGATGGTTACGTATTAAACTAGAAAAAAAAACACCTATTAACATAAAAAATAATTATCCACAGGTTTACAGCTTAAAGCGTATTACTTATTTACACATTTAAATTCAATTATTTATTCACTTATTTTAACTATTTTAGTATCAGTGTTATATTCAATGTTTCTTTATGTCAACAGCAGTTATATGGATAATGCATAAATATTGTTTAATATTCATCATTCTG
This sequence comes from Danio aesculapii, assembly GCF_903798145.1. Lineage (NCBI taxonomy): Eukaryota > Metazoa > Chordata > Actinopteri > Cypriniformes > Danionidae > Danio > Danio aesculapii. The sequence goes on along the minus strand of NC_079448.1, from coordinate 21,028,179 downwards.
TGTGTTTGATGTGACTCGAAAGCTTCATCCAGCTTGTGAATGCACATGGGCAATCTGCATATGGACAGGGAAAACAGGGAAACCAGCAAATGTGGTCATAGTGTAAATGTTTTAGTCTAAAGTGTTTAAGCAACTCATACATGCTAGACTGCTCATTTTACACAGCCACACTCAAATATCTGTGGAGGAAAAACAAATAATTACAAATATTAGAGAAGCATTATAATAATAATAATAATAATAATAACTTCATAGTAATCAGCTTACTTTATACTAGATTTTACTGTGACAAATCAAAATTCAGGTAATCATATTACTAAAAAATGACATTTTCCATAACATAGTATTATATATAGTTTATTTATAAAATATAAATCAATAAAAAATCAGAAATTAACTTGAATTGATTCTCTAAAAACAGAATTAACTTGGTGTTTGTGTTTAAAAGTCTCTTGTTATGAAATCACAAGCAAACATGATTTAAAAGCCAGAACTGCGGTTTCATCTCATGACTGACTTTTTATTTGACTCCATGAGGCAATTTAATTAAGACGACTCGCAATGTACACAATAAATGCTCTTAATCACCAAACTTTGCTTAATAAGAGTTTCATTTTGCATGTTTAAAATGTTGTAACACTCCCTCACACCGTTTTTGTTTGTCTAAGATTTTTGGAATAAAGGGTGCCTGTCCATTGATATAAGCGTAATACTATATTAAAACTCGCACATTTAATAAAAAACATTGCTAAACAACATGATATTAAAGCAGATTACACTTACCTTGCAGGCCACTCGCGCTCGCAATCCTTAGCGCTACAAATTTCAAACCACAACAGCTTCTTCCTCTTGATTTGTTGGTCCATTTCAGCCGAGCCTACTCGACAAATGTGCAATACCGCCATCTATCGTGTGGAGTACGGAACTGCATTGATTTTTCTTAACTGATTAGATCTGGATTGTTTTACCGTAAGATATATGTAATATATTATAAATAAGATATATTATACCATATTCATTTTTGATTAAAAATAAAAAGGCAGTAAGTCTGTAATTAATTTTTTATGTCAATTTTGCGAGGTGGGTAAAGCCCATCTAATTCAAAGCTAAATTATGGCTACAAATAGAACATGTCACGAAATTACATCTTAAAACTTACTGATAATGCAAATACAGTGAATCAGTTTAGGCTATCAGTGGGCTATAAATAGCCGGCCGGATGACGAGCTAATTCAAGGCTACGGTCAGACTATGAAAATAGCATATATATTTAAAAGCCCTAACACCTTATATGCGATTGGCTTTCCTTACTTGAAGGAATATCATACATATCACAAGGTATTTTGCCAAAAAAAAAAGACAGGTAAGCAAATTTAAGGTTTTTTGGCTAGAGATGGGTTACGCATAGCCGGACTAGATTGGGTCTATACTTCACCAAGAAACTGAAACTACGTCTATTACTTGCAGGAACCTCATAAACGCTATTGACTTTTCTTACATGATGGAGTATCATACATATCATAAGTTTTATTTAGCAAAAAACAACATACAACCAAATTTAAGGTTATTCGGGCTAAAATTGGGTTACACGTAGCCGGGCTAGATCTGGTCTATACTTCACCTAGCCGGTGAAATGACGGCTATTGCTTGCTGGGTTGTTTTACCATGAGATATATGTAATATATTATAAATAAGATATATTATGCCATCTTCATTTTTAATTAAAAATAAAAAGGCAGTGAGTCTGCAATAAATTTTTTTATGTCAATTTTGCGAGGTGGGTAAAGCCCATCTAATTCAAAGCTAAATTATGGCTACAAATAGAACATGTCACGAAATTACACCTTAACACTTACTGATAATGCGTGCGTGATGTACGCGCTGCACGGCCAAATACAGTGAATCAGTTTAGGCTATCAGTGGGCTATAAATAGCCGGCCGGATGACGAGCTAATTCAAGGCTACGCTCAGACTATGAAAATAGCATATTTAAAAGCTTAAACACCTTAGATGCGATTGACTTTCCTTACTTGAAGGAATATCATACATATCACAAGGTATTTTGCCAAAAAAAGACAGGTAAGCAAATTTAAGTTTTTTTTTGGGCTAGAGATGGGTTACACATAGCCGGACTAGATTGGGTCTATACTTCACCGAGAAACTAAAACTACGTCTTTTACTTGCAGGAACCTCATAAACGTTATTGACTTTTCTTACATGATGGAGTATCATACATATATAAGCTTTATTTAGCAAAAAAACAACATGCAACCAAATTTAAGGTTATTCGGGCTAAAATTGGGTTACACGTAGCCGGGCTAGATCTGGTCTATACTTCACCTAGCCGGTGAAATGACGGCTATTGCTTGCTGGGACACCTCAAGTGTATTGATATATTAATAAGTTGACCAAGTTATTCCTGATTTATTGATATATTATAATATTATAATGTTGACCTCAGATTATCGCTGATTTAAGGGGTTGTATTGCATAAATTTACATACAAAAGTAGTAAAGTAGTGGCAAATTAAAATAGTTTAAAGCCTGCCATTTAATAATAAAAATTATAAGAAGAAAAAATACCTTCGCTGTTTTTAAGTGCAGGGTGCGTCTTTCGAGATTATTAGTAAAAACAAATCATATGCAGTACATTAAGGCTCACATGGCTATTAACAAAATACATGCTTGTTTTTTAGAAAGCCCTGCTCGTGTACTTATTCAATTGTGACACTGTACTTGTTTATACATTGGTGACAAAAAAGATGTTCCACCCAGTCTGTTGGAGCAACTAAGGTGACCATATTCAGCTGTTTGACAGAGGGAGAGAGTCAAGGACCTTGCCCAGAAGTTTGGAATGAAACTGGCCAAGTATGTTTCAAAAGAGAAACTTCTTTCTGGGATCCCTGAAGAGAACATACCAGCAACAGTGTAAGTGTATCTGTGTAAGCCCCTCTCCCTCTCTCTCTCTCTCTCTCTCTCTCTCTCTCGTATCATGTTGTGTAATATATTGGTGGCTGCACCATTATTTATTTAGCCATAAAACCATTTTAACCATAAGGAAAGTTAAAGATGTGATGCTATATATTAGTTTTTTCACCTAAAAACAAGCATTAAATATTTAGTTCAGTGTGACTTCTTGAAAAATAATGAATTCTAAAAGTCTGTTTAAAGCTGAAAATTTAAATACATTTTAAGGACTGAGCATCTAGATTTTTGTTTTGTGTAAAACCATTTCAGGTTTACTAACAATGCCCAACACAAACCCTCTTTTGGCATGGAAAAGTAGCAGTTTTTGGAGATGTTGTTGCGTTTTATTAAACTTGATGTTTTGTTGTAATATTAACATAGCACAAACTATTCAGCCTGTTTTCTAGTCCCTTTATTAAGAAGCCAATTAAAGGCTAAAGCTCGAGTAGGCTACAGGATGGGAGGAAAAAAAACAGAAAAAAAACAAATTTGTGATCTTTGTTTGGATTCATCGGATCTATTCTCGCTGCTAAAATAGACCAAAACAGCCATTATTTCAAAAATATATTATATATTTGAAAAAAGTTTATATAATATATAAAATATACCTGGATTCCGAAGCGGTGATTTGACTGACATGAAAAGTGACCAGTCGACCTTGTCTAGTTTTGCGTGAAATGTAAGGGTGGGACAAAGGCCTTTCTGTGTTAGTGACAGACAATAACAATTAAAAACAAATGTTTCAGTGGAATAATGAAACTCTATAGTGTTTTAACTATAGAGATGTCTATGTTATTCGTTAAACCGCAGACATCCTGCCATTTTGACGATCTACTCTACACACGTTTGTCTCTCTACTCTCCTACGGCGAGTTTACTCGCCAATGACCTGTCATTCTTCTGAAGCCTGGTTTAATAGAGTCTGTATGTCGGCGCGGAAATGCAGGCCTTGCGCAATTATTCATTTCTGCAAATGTCGCGAGTGCTTTATTTTAACACAAGAGCGCAGTCATGTACATTAATCGCTAAAACTGGATATACGTGCTCTTGAATAGGCTTTTTCAAATGAACTGCAAGTCATCTCATGATCTCATCATTGCGTGTGTGTGCTCAGACCAGAGGCGTAGCGCAAAAGGGGAGGGGCCAGGGGGGGGATCACGTGGCCCACCCTTATCGCGCGGGGGGCCCCCCCGCGGTGCGTCTGCTACGCCACTGTCTCAGACTATATACAATCGGTATCTCTTAGAAGTAGAAATTATTTATCTTTGCTCCTTAACTTAGTCAAACTAAGTCAAAAACAAGTATTCTAATCGCGTATTTATAGATCGATGCATGACCGGTGACAATGCTAACTTTTTTGGAACTTTTTTTTTTATTTCTTTACGACAAAGGAGATATGCTAGAAATGTTTCTGGATAAGGTATTTATGTGATTTATACGTAATAGCGGTATTCTGATCTGCCTTAAAGCATCACTATTATGCAGGCATTACAGGTCAAAGCAATCTGTAACATTTATCAAAAAAAAAAAACAATCTTAAAACACTGCTTTGAGAATTGTAGTGTTGTCATATTTCAAATACCTCAAGTGAAACAAAGTCATTTGTTTTATTATTTTACTACTGACTACTGTTCTTGTCTTTTTTTGTAAAATTATTTCAGTTTAAGATCAAGTGTAAAATAAAATATTGTATAGACAACAATGAGCAAATAAGAAAAACAGTGTAAAATATGTAAATAAAACCCCAAATTTAAATATTTTCATCATATACTTTAATTAAACATTTCAAAGCTTGAAAGTATTGTTTAGAAATGGACAAAAAGTGTCTCTATGGCCTTAAAACTATGTGGTAGTTTTGGCAGTGCTATTGAAAATGATTTATTGTCATGAAAGGAAAAAATTTGTCCATACTTTGTTAGTGCAAATTCCTATATGTACACTCTAAAAAACGTTGGGTTATTTATTTAACCCAATGGTTGAGTTAAAAATATTTGGTGCTTTGTTGGGTTATTTTAAAATCTTTATTGGGTCATTTATTTAATAACTCAACCAGTTGGGTTACAATTTTTGAATTTCAACAGTCAACTGATTGAACTGACACAGAACCGCTGTATCAATATGCGTAAGTGATGTTGCTCTTGCGTTATAAAGTTTATGCAAGCTCTAATGCAGTAAATTAGAGCAGAAATGCAGCAAATTGAAAAAAAATAAATAAATCAACAACTTGAGGGTGAGTAAATGATGAATACACCCAAAAATCGGTGAAACACCCATACACTCATTTAGCAGCAGAGGCGAATCCATCATGTCCTGGAGCTGGTTCAGTTGGCATTACTGTGTGAGGTTTGCATGTCCCTCACAGTCCAAACGCATGCAGTATAGGTAAATTTAATAAACTAAATTGGCCGTAGTGTATGGGTGTTTCACTGATTTTTGGGTGTATTCATCATTTACTCACCCTCAAGTTGTTGATTGATTTCTATTTATTTATTTATTTTTATTTCTGCTGACCACAAATGTAAACTTTAAAACACAAGGCAAATCAAAAACGTAATAGTCCCCACTGACTTCAACAGAAGAAACAAATGCTTTGGAATTTCATTGTGGACCAAGAATGGTTTAGTTCCCTATATTGTTCAAAATATCATGTTTTGTGTTCATCTGAGGAGAGATTTAAAACAAGGGGAGGGTGAATTAATTATGACAGAATTTCCATTTTTGTGTAAAATATCCCTTTAATAAATCCAGTGTACTGTTTGTATGGCATGGATTTAAGTGTTGTTTTTGTTTATTTATTTTTAGATTGCTCAGGACAGGTATTTTATACCCACACACCAAAGAAACTTTTTGAGGTTTGGGGAGATGCATCACTGCGGATCCTCTCGTATTGCAAAAAAAGAAGAGAGCCTTGGATCTACCAGTTCAAGCAGACATTTCATCTGGTGAGACAATCCTGCATAACAGCTCTGTTTTAATCCCAATTTGTAGCATTTCACCTTTGATATGAGGGGCTTGTATTGAGTTTAATTACTGTTTTTTTTTTTTTTTTTTTTGATATGAAAGACAGCCTTGGAGATTCCACTTTGGAGATGGTGCTTTAACAACTCTGCCAGCTATCCTTTCTCCACTGCTATACAGATTGTGCAGCAAGATGGTTCGGCCCTCATACCAGGAGGCAAAACAAGAATTTGTTGATTTGCGACTTCTAGGTGCATTATTTATGACAATAAATGTTGGACATTATTTAATTCATGTGTGTATACTTGTATTTCGTTCAGTACTTAGAGGAGGAGGAGCAACAGAGACAGAACCCTGTTGTCCTGCTGCTTGGGGATGAACTAAACTGCTCTCAGGCGTTTGTTATTGTGAAAGGAGTGGCACTAAATTTATGGATTTAAATAAAGCTTTGCCAATGTAATAAATGCTGTGTATTTTTTATTTACAAATAAATATTACTACTATAATAATAATAATAATAATAATAATAATAATTTATTATTATATAGTGGTTTAGCCACTTTTTGGCAAAATAACCCAACAAATTAGTTATTTTTATAACCCAAATTGTTGGGTTAACCTTATCAACCCAATGGATTGCGTTAAAATAACCCACCAGAAGGTCGGTGCCAGATTGACCCATCTATGGGTTACCTGTTGGGTTATTATTAACCCAACTGTTTTAAGTGAGTAGCCTTGTGATTTAAGCATTAAACCATTTAAATAATTTTATACTTTAAAAGGGCCATAAAGAAAAACAGATTTTTTTCAAAAGTAATTTGTAAAATATTAGTATTATTTACTAAAACTTGTATTATTTTAGCAGTGTAATTGAATTATAACTTGAGTACAAATATTCTGTTTTCTTTCCATCTGTGAGAGATCATCAACAAATAAAATTAAAAAAATTCACAAGCACATTCAGTGCAGGTTTATTATATTATTAATACATGACTAATTAATTATTATTATTATTATTATTATTATTATTATTATTATTAATAATGATTTTGATTTGTATAAATCAATAGATAGTTCCTATGCAGTATTTTTATAAATTGCTGAGAAGACATTTCAGGTGTAATACATTGCATGTCAGTCTAGGTCTTTTATATTATTAATATATTATTAATTAATTATTGTATTTTATTAACGTTTTTTTTTTCGTGTAAATCAGTAGATCGTTCATATGTTTTTATGGGTTGCTGAGAATACATTTCAGATGTTCAATACGTTGCGTATCAGTCTTGAAAATAAAAATAGGTGCTGGGAAAAGTGCTTTAAAATCCTTGATTTTCATTAGGCTGTTTCTGTATAAACCCTGTATGAAATCAGTCACATTTTCAATCGTGAGGTGATGGTAAATTAAGTGATGGTCAATTGTCAGCTCTCTTGGTCGTCAGGTCATGTGATGTATGTTGCTGTACTGTATTCACTTTACTTGCAAAAGGTTGAAAACCCCTGAACTAGGGAAAGAAAATCTAACATCTTTTGTGATTTAAAAAAATAAATAAATTTATAACAGGCAACTAATGATTGCAGCTTTACATGTTACACAACTAACATGAATGTTTGTTTGTTTTTCAGGAGGACCATTTAACATATTAGGAGGAATGTGCAAAACCTGGGCCCTGAATCAAACTTTGATTTGCTGTTTTCTTTTCCTTTTTAGAGGCCTAAAATACATCCTTTTCACAATGTCACTTCACTTCCGTCTATACACTGGCTGCCTGTTAAGTTTCGTATTGAATTTAAAATATTGCTTCTTACATATAAAGATTTAAATAATCTAGCTCCTGTTTATCTAACCAATCTTCTGTCTCGCTACAATCCAACTCGCTCTTTAAGATCTCAAAACTTAGGGCTTCTGGTAGTACCTAGAATAGCAAAGTCGAGTAAAGGAGGTCGAGCCTTCTCATTTATAGCTCCTAAACTCTGGAATAGTCTTCCTGATAACGTCCGAGGCTCAGATAACCTCTCCCAATTCAAAACTAGATTAAAGACCTATCTGTTTAGTAAAGCATACACTCAGTGCACCACTTAGTGGGCTTCCACACAGGTTCTGCATCTTGTTTATATACACTATGAACAGCAGCTATGCTAATTATTTTCTTTATTCTCCATTTCCACCTGGGGATACTCTTCCCGAGGCCCTCAGACTATGCAGAGTCACTGATTCGATCCAAGACCAACGACGAGATGATCCCAAGGTTTCCATATCCTGGACCAGGCCGTATCCTGAGCAGCTACTGTGGTGGTCATGGAGGAGTGGAGAACATGAGATTGATTCTGTGACGCTCCAGAGACAGACGAGTCTTCGCTGAGGCCAGCTTCCAGCCTCCGCCACTGAGACTGCAGCTCTGCACAAGACGTTTGGCCAGCGGAGAAATTAAAATGGTCATGCCCAACTGAGCCTGGTTTCTCTCAAGGTTTTTGTTTCTTCACTTTCGCCATTTAGTGAAGTTTTTTTTCCCTCTCCGCTGTCGCCACTAGCTTGCATGGTTCAGGATCTATAGAGCTGCGCATCGTTGGATTTGCTCTTCAGTATTTGGACTCTCAGTAGTGATTATTAAACCACACTGAACTGAGCTAAACTGAACTGAACTTAAACACTACAAACTGAACTACACTGTTCCTATTTACTATGACCTTTTATGTGAAGCTGCTTTGAAACAATCTACATTGTATAAGCACTATACAAAAAAAGGTGAATAGAATTGAATACAGTATGCAGTGTATTTTTAGTTTCAGTTTACCTTAGAATGAATTGGAGACTTCTCTCATTAACTTGAGCAGCTGTTTTCCCATGCTAACTGTCTCTGTTTCACTGATACAGTGTTGTTGCTTTTTTAAATATATGCTCATATTTGCTATAACTTTGCATGAGCACATCAAGTTCAGCTGGAGACAGAAATGCTGACTCTTTTTGATGGTGACTCGTAATATCTGCGCTTCATTGATAATGCCTTTTTATAGTTGCAGTGTGCACGCTCAACTGAGTTGGTCTACACTAAGTTGATTGACCTAACTCACAGAAGTTAACCCCCGCTTTTGGGCATCCCTCCTCCGACCTCTTTATGCAGCCCAAAGGACCGAGCCGTCCCGGGAGACGCCTGCAAAAACCCAGAGTTGGACCATGGGCCATATGGCCATTCAACGCCGGCGCAGATCTGGACAGTTTCGTCCAGCCTGGCACCTCTTTGTGTTGAAAAAGGGATCGTCCCGATGGGCTTTCAACCAAGGCTGAACCTGGACGGGGGCGTCCCAAGCGACACTTTTACCACAGGAGACAGGGATCATTTGTCCCAATTGGGACTTAGCAAAGGCTGAACCTGGACGCGGCCGTCCCACGCGACACTTTTAACACAGGAGATAGGGATCATTTGTCCCGTTCAAAGCTATTTTTTACCGCACAGATAGAGGAATAATAAAGACACTGAACACCATATGACCTTTATTGTTAAATATTTATTCAGGAAGATTCAGAGTCTTCTGTTGCTTCGAGGGGGCGTTTCCCCTTTGAAGGCGGCCATGGCAGCGTCCTCCTGCTAGTTCCCTCCTGAAAAAGAGAAAATGCTAGTTAGCTAACACCACACGTCCCTCTGTTGAGATCCATGCCAAAAAGGAACTAATTTACCAGGGGTGACCCGGGACTCTCTGTCCTCTTGCGCCCCTTGCTTGAGTGGCGTTCTCTGCCCGCTGCCTCCTCCTCCACCAAGGCCCTCTCGAAGAGTCTGCGGCGCTCACGTGCTTGGAGAAGGCCGAGGTGAAGCGCGTAGAACTTATCTGAGGTTGAGGTGTCGTGGCACATGAATTGCGCCACCTTCCTGCGATCCTCGGAAGAATGTGAATTCTTTGCCTGCGTCAGAGACAGAAAGACAGAGACTTTTTGGGGTCAAAGCCGCTGGCAGTCATGGGGGTCAGCGGGGGGGCACTGGCATAGATACTCACGTGGGTCGCGATGGCAGTTCGGATGTCAGTGAAGGTGGGCTTGCCGGGAAGCCCCATGCTGGTCCACGCAGATTGAAAATATTTGTTCAGGGTTCGACAGGGACTGGGTCTGGAAGTAAAAAAAAATAGGAGGCCTGGCTACCCCCGGGGAGGCTAGCCCGCAGCTGCAAGAACCTCCGGAACCAGCTGTATTCTTCCTTGTTGAGAGACAACTAGGCCGCGCCGAAGGCTCGGTTTGTCTTATGCGTGATGATCTGGGGAAAAACAGAGAGAAGATTAGTGAGCGCCTACCACTGGTGGCCCCCACCCGCAAAGTTCCACTCACTTTAATGACATAGGCGGACTTGTCCGGGCTCCTGGAGGCCTCTTCGATCTCCTGGATGGTCAGGTTCTGGAAGACCCCACAGCGATGGCCCGTGATGCAGGTCAGGTAGCTGGTCAGAAAACCATAGAAGCGCCACTGCTGCCTGGTGTCTGGGCTGGATGCGAGGCCGTCTGACGGAAGGAAGTTAGGGGTTAGACTTTTCCAACAAACTTTGTTACAATACCAACGTTTTAAACTTAGCGATAGCGGCTCTCGGTCAAACGAGCTATGTCACAAGTGGTGGTGGAAATGCAGACTGGCGGTCCGAACACTCACCTAGAAGGGCAGGTATTTTTCTCCCAGCCATCCGGTGACAGCGTAGCAGGTGGCTTTGGAGATGAATCTGCCTTCTTTGGCCTGCTTGATTCTTACCTCGTGTACCACGACGCGGCGGCGTATGCCGCGAATGACAGCTCGAAGCTCCCTGCGAACCAGCACCAGGGTGGTACTGGAGAGGCGGCAGGAGGCCGGCCGGGTTTCGGAGAGATAATCAGGAACTGCGCAACATTCTACAGGTAGTGCTGCCTCGTGGGCTCGGCCATGCCCGTTTGGCCTAGCAGGGCAGACCAGGCTCGGATGCCCGCCGGTTGGTTAAGGAAGGACAAGGTTTCTGGATCCGCGTGGCCTTTCGTCATGAAGCCTAGGAAGGCCTTGACCCTCGCCAGTTTGGAGGCGACGTAGTTCCGCAGACGGCGGTGGGCTCGCTCACTAATTGGAAACCCTCGAACCCTTCCAAAAGCAAGTCTGCAGAACGGGGGGGAAAGTCAAAGTCAACCTAGACGACATACCCCCAACCACCAGCCCAACAGAAAAGTGCCATAACCATACTCAACTCAAGGCGCGGGCGTGGTCCAGGTACGGGTACTTTGTTGGATCGTAGGCTTCCACAGGCTCGGAGGCCTCCCGGAGATTTCAGGCCGCCCCTCGCTCGGGGGCCACCCCTCGCCCGGGGGAGGGGATGGTGCCGGCGGGGCAGGAGACGACCTTGCCCGCCTGCTCTTCCTCCCCTCTTCCCCCCTCCTCAACTCTCGATAGCGGCGGGTGAATTCGAGCTGGGTGGACCTCACCTTGTCCACCTGCTTGCGGAGCTCTGAGAGCTGGGCCTGTATGCGCTCCGTTGCGAGCTTGCAGCGGGGGTCGGCGCAGGGATGCTCGGCTTCTGGGCCGTCTGGTTCCCGTTCCTCTTCGGAGGACGACGCCAGCCAAGACACCACGGGTACCGTCTGTTGAGTGAACTGCCGCAACTCTCGAGGCACTTTCCGACGCTTCGCTCGGTCCATGGCCTCCTTCCTGGCCGAGACGAAGAGCTTGTGCTGCTTCAGGTGTCTGTCTAGGCGGGCCGGCATCTTCCGGCAGCCGGGCACTGGGCATGCCGTCTTCCACGTGTGCACGGGGCCAGCAGCGAGCGCCAGCAAAAGCTTCTTCTCGTGTGCGCTTGACACCTTGTGGACCGCGGACAGGTGCGGCGAGAGGCGGCTGTAGACGTTGAAGCAGAGTGCACATTCGGGCATAACCATCCAAGACCAAGGCTGGAGGGAGACAAACCCACACGCCGCGTGGAGCGGTTTAAAAGATGGCAGACGAGGTGTCCATTTCCTCGTCATCGACGCTGGTCACTTCTCCCTCTCTTAAAGGGGAAGACCGATACCTACGAGATCTCTCTGGTTCAACGTATATAATTTGAAAGCAGTTGTTACAACTTTTGGTGGATTTATTTTCCGGGAACAACGCACTGTTTCAGGCAGCCTTACCAAGTCAGCAGCGGGGACTTATTTTTTGCGCTGCTTTTTGATTCCCTTTTCCCACACAAAGGGATGGGCATGAGCCCCGCCGAACACGCATCGTTTTGGGTAGCTTGGACTGCACCAGCCCGCTGGGGCTTTTTGCATAAGCTTTTTATAGTTTCCTTTTCTGCCCCCACAAAGGGATGGCATGAGCCCCGTCGAGCACGCACCATTTTAGGCAGCTTGAACTGCGTCAGCTGCAGGGGCTTTTTGCATAAGCTTTTTATAGTTCCCTTCTCTGCCCCCACAAAGGGATGGCATGAGCCCTGCCGAACACGGACCGTTTTGGGCAGCTTGGACTGCACCAGCCGCGGGGGCTTTATACATGGCTTTTTCCCACTTTCAAAGCAGTTTCATAGAACCCCATCGAACACGCATCTTTTCCGGGGCTAGAGGGGCTGGAGCCCCTGACACCCAGGGCCACCGCTGCCACCCCCTATCCCCGAGGGCCCACACCCTGTCCGGGGGCAGGCGCCCACGTTAGAGGGGCTGGAGCCCCTGACACCCAGGGCCACCGCTGCCACCCCCTATCCCCGAGGGCCCACACCCTGTCCGGGGGCAGGCGCCCACGTTAGAGGGGCTGGAGCCCCTGACACCCAGGGCCACCCCCTGTCCCCGAGGGCCCACACCCTGTCCGGGGGCAGGCGCCCACGTTAGAGGGGCTGGAGCACCTGACACCCAGGGCCACCGCTACCACCCCCTGTCCCTGAGGGCCCACACCCTGTCCGGGGCAAGCACCGGGCCCAAAGGGTCTTCTAGTTTGACACCTGCTCACCTGCAGTGCCCGGGCACCCCACACTTAAGCCACGAACATTGATTTAGTTAGTGGCACTCGCTAGGCAGACGTGCCGTTGGTGACCCATCTGGATGTGGGGCACCACCCTCTCCACCACCTCGTCGTACTGTGGTACAGAGATAGCTCGGGTGCACCAGCCTTTCCCAGTTCCACCACCCGGCGCAGTGCTCAATTTGTTGAGGTGGCTGGGGTGCACCAGCGGCACGTAGTTCCAGGGGCATTCAATATGGGGGTTTTGTGTTTGCCTTCCTTCAGTGCCGGAGGTTCGCCCCCACCCCCACCAAGGCCAACAGCGATGGCCGGGTTCGGAGCAATGTCTTTGGGCAATCGTTTAATGACTGAACCGCTTGGTTGGGGCGGGACCCCCACCCCCCAAGGCCAACAGCGCTGGCCTGGATCGGGGCACTGTCTTTGGGTAAGCCTTTAATGTCTGAACCGCTTGGTTGTGGCGGGACCCCCAGGCCCCCAATGCCAATGGTGCTGGCCGGGATCGGGACACTTTAGCGGGCAGCAAGCCTTGCCATTGACCCCCTGGTTCCTTCAAACCCAAAGCCGCCAAAACCTAAGTCCACATTTCTTCGCCTTCCCCGAATTCCTGATGGCAGGTCAGAGACAATCAGTGCCGGACAGGCACCTCCAGGCGCGGGACATCCCAAAAAAGGGGTCTCCCATCGGGCATGGCTTGGCGGGCTGGGGCCTGGGTCTTATCAAGTACCCCGGTGAGCGTCGACCACCAGCCATGCGAATTCTCACTCACCCAACTGTGCCACTGGTGCCCCAAATGGAATTATTCGTTTTCAAAAGCTGGCTGGAAAGACCAACCATCCACCAAACCAGGTTTTTTGTTCCAATCAATTTTCTTTTACTTCCTCACATCAGCTGTTCTGAAACCCGAAACACAGTTTTTAATCTCTCGGTAAATCAATTCAGAGTTCAAGTTAAACCCTGAGCTGGTTGAACCTCCTTACTGAAACAGGCCCACTATCTGGTGTGTCGTCTATAAATGTTTTCTATAAAACAAATTTATTTACTGATTCATTCATGGTTTAAGTTTCTCCATTTGAATGAATTAAGAGTGGTAATGGTAATTAAGTGGTAAGTGTCCTACCACCACATACTATGTGGATTTAATTTGAAATCTGCACTACCTTTTAATAATTACAAATAATTTCATAAACTAATAAAATTATATTAAAATGCAGTCTTCTTGGTGTTATTTTTGCAATAGTACAATTTTACAATGCTTTTGTTTAATTAATTAAGAGTCACACACAACATTATAGTTTATATTCCATTTCATTTGAATATTGAATAGACAAATGTTTTATGTTCATAAATGAAATACCCTGAGAACTGAGCAGTAGAATGTGAATGATAAGAATGTGTTAGTGAAACAGCTATCCACTGTAAACCACAGTTTTACTAATTAATTATACTTCAGAAGACAAAAAAATTAAATAAGTCAATTTGACAAAAAAATTTTAGCACCCGTGTAAACATCTGAAATCTTTATTTGACAAATGCTGACAAGTACATACCAAATTCATCTGCAATAAAGACAGCAACACAAAGCAAAATGTCTTCAGCATGTCTGCAGAATCTTCAGTACATTTTCCAGTTTCCAAATAGTTGTACAATGCCTCTCTTCATCTGTACTTCCATTCTCAATTTCATTTTGTATGAGCACTCCTCTTCATAGACTGCTGCTCTTATAAATTACTCCATCTCTGATGTCAAATCTAAAAAGCAAGGGGCACAAATATATCGAAAAAAACATCAATAATGTGAAATAAAAATCCACAATAATATCAAGAAATCAGTGTAATGCTCACTGTAATTTATTTTTCTACAAATTTGTTTAAAAAAAAATGTTAATATGGATATTGCCAACATTTATGATGACCTGAGGTTAAGAAATTAAAGTGTCAAATCAGTGATGAACTAAGGTCAACATATTAATGAATCAGTGATGATGACCTGAGGTTAACATATTATTGATATTAATAAATTAGCAATGATGACCTAAGGTTAACATATTAATGATATTAATAAATTAGTTATAATGACCTGAGGTTAACATATTAATGATATTAATAAATCAGTGATGATGACCTGAGGTTAACATAATAATATTAATAAATCAGTGATTATGACCTGAGGTTAACGTATAAAGTTAAGAATATTAATAAATTACTGATGATGACCTGAGGTTAACGTATTAATGATATTAATAAATCAGCGATGATGACCTGTGATTTACATATTATTGATATTAATAAATCAGTGATTATGACCTGAGGTTAACGTATTAAGTTATTAATATTAATAAATTACTGATGATGACCTGAGGTTAACGTATTAATGATATTAATAAATCAGCAATGATGACCTGTGGTTAACATATTATTGATATTAATAAATCAGTGGTGATGACCTGTGGTTAACATATAAATGATATCAATAAATCAGCGAAGATGACCTGTGGTTAACATATTAATGATATTAATTAATCAGTGATGATGACCTGTGGTTAACATATTAATGATATTAATAAATCAGTGATTATGACCTGAGGTTAACATATTATTGATGATGACCTGATGTTAACATATGACATTTAAAAATCAGCGATGATGACCTGTGGTTAACATTCATTCATTACTTTTCTTTTCGGCTTAATAGCTAAATTGTTAACTGCCAAACCGAATTTCCCTTTGTTTACATCCTTGTTTACATCCTTGCTACAACATACCATTAACACTAGACACTATGTATGTAATTGATCAATTTTAACAAATAAAAATTCTAACAGGTTGTGGCTCACAATCCACAGCTTTATCTGTTATGGTTGGAGCTGCTCCTTCTTTGAGTTTTTAGCCAAATCCAGCATTGAACTGGGAGAGATTCTAGACCCTGTCCTTTGTCAAAAGCTAGCTATTTTTTTTTTTTTTTATAATTCTCTGGAACATGATTACAATTAAACTGTAAGCACTTCTCTCTTTGTGTCATGTCCTTAGGGAGCCCAAATACAAAAACTGAAGAAGCTCTGTGGAAATAATAGTGTTTGGACGGCATTTTACCTGCTCTTACATTACAGCAACTTTGGCCACGCCTCTTCACTGCGTGGGGTGTATGCGCATAGTGAATGTGCATAACCTGAAGCGTTTGTGATCTCACTTACCCAGATGTATTTTTTTTTTTGTAGTCCCCAATCTTTATTTGCTGTAGACTTTGCTAAGCTAACTCTGTATTACTTATATTACATTCAGAGATGTGGTTTTTGTTCAAACAGCTACATTACAAATCCACTAAAGTTTAAAAAATGATATCGTAGTCGACCACCCCTTTAACAAAGAGCAAGCTGAAAATAAAGTTGATTTATGTTTAACAGAAAATAAAGTCTTCTCGGTTATCTAGTATAAATATCTAGTCTTAATAAAGTAGTAGTTTCTTTAGACTAGATCTACTTTGACACAGAAGCTTTCATAAGCCAGTTATAACAGATAAGCACATACGTAAGCGCATACTGTAATGCAGTGGTTCTCAAACTTTTAAACCAGATGTAAGATCCCCCAATGTAAGATCGTCAAGAACTCGCGACCCCTCACTACCAAAGTATATACAAACAATAAAAATAACCTTTTTTTAAGCTGTTCACAATATTTTAACTATATTTACTATACATTTCAGGGCTCAAAATTAACATTTTTGCTTGGTAGTACTGGTGCTCATAACTTTAAATATGTAGGCGCACCACAGCCAAAATTTAGTGGCTCCCACCAATTATCGCACTGTTGCTACAAGTTTTATAAACAGATTTATTGCATTTGAAATCAACAATAATTAAAACTAACAAGCAAAAAAATATATATGCATGCGTGAAGAAAATATGTCTCAATGAAATCCCGTTATCACAAGAAAACACATTTTTATAACATAATTGAGTGACCAAAAGATACATGGACCGCTCACCAGCCCTGCACGCACTGTTTAACATGAATTCATTGATGAATCTGTTAACGATAACTGTGCTGTGTTCTCACGCCTGGTGTCTGATATTGCACAGATACTTTTGACATATACCTTATTAAATGCATAGGTAATTTTAATAGCAATAGCGGTCTTTTCATGAGCTGCAATATTAGTTTAATCTTAGTCAGTGCAAGCCCTTTTGCGATGGTGTACCTGGTGTTAACGTTTACATATAGCTGCACGGCTGACATTATCTGGCGATTAAATAAAGGATTAAACAGAACCTCTCATGCTTAAAATGTGTAGATGTGGCAAACAGTTACCTGAAAATTCTGTCCCACAGACTTTACAGTGAATGCTTTAGTTATTTTCATAGCAGACTTGAAGCCAATGGAAGTCTTTTATCCACTCTTCGAAAAGTGTAGATGGTGGATTAACATTCAGCACATGATCAGTAATCAGATGTGCCATTATTTGTAGCTTTGGGTGTTTCTAAATCTGTCAGTGTTGTTTTCATTCTCATCTGCAGCGCTTTACATTTTCGCAGTTGTCGCTCCTGTCATCTGAAGACAGGAGGCATTGACTGAGTGATTGACAGCTTATTTTAGCCAATCCATTTGTGTTCAGTGCTTAGAGCAGCGGGCCAATAAGAAGAGCACGAAGGCGGGGCAAGCGTTGCGGGCTTTGAGCACCACTTGGCTTTGTTTACTGCGGCACATGACAAGTTTTTAACAGCTGAGCGCTGCGTTTCAAGTTTAAAGATGCATTCTGCCTGAACGTGTCCAAAATACTTTATGAATTTATCAGTAATATCTTTTAAGAAATCTGAAAATATTAGCTTTCACTTGTAATACTGAAAAATATTTATTACAATCACTGAAAATTACACAATATTTAAATCACTTTCACGACCTCTTGAAATTACTCTGCGACCCCCAGTTTGAGAACCACTGCTGTAATGTACTGTCAGAGTGCAATGGGGTTCCAGAAGCAAAGGACCATTTGTTGTTTTTCACAGGGAAATTGATTTTTAAACATTGACACACTGTATGCCGAGACAGATCCCTACATTTTTCATGGCTGAAGTGACAAACAATTCCAGTTGCAGTGTTGAACCTGATCTTGCCCTCACTTTCATTTTTGTTTTCTATAGAAGTCTTTTGGGGGAACACAAATTAGTTGGTAACTTATTTTAGAAATCACAGAATGACCAACTTATCTTTCTCATTTCTTGAAATAGTCATTCTTTTTGACATTCATCTTAACAACCTGTTGTCAGAGTTCCAATAGTATCTCGATGCAGACTTGGATTTGCAAGCTGAGATTGCATATTTCAAAGATGCAATGTCAAACACAATGCACTCAATGGAGTGGAGTGTGGACATTTAAAAAGCATTGCGTGCAGCTTAGATTGCAGCTGCACTGAGTCTGCATCCAGACCCCTCTCGAGTTTCGGAAAATGTGGCTGCCAATTACAAATAATTGTTTAATAAATAATAATTAAGTGATTTTCTTTTATTAAATATTTTTTAAATAGTTAAGGAAATTATTACCAGGGGTTAGATTACTCTATGAAAATTTGACTTAATGAAGTATGATGAATTATGTAATGTGTTCTCGTTCTCAGAGCATTATTTAGGGCTCTATTTTAACGATCTAGATGCAAAGTCTAAAACGCATGGCACAATAGCATTAAAGATGCATCCAAATCCACTTTTGCTATATTAAGGATAGAAAAATACAATTTTCACCCCGGCGCACGGTCTAACAGGTGTAGGGGATCAACCTACGTTTTAAGATCAATCAGGGATTTATTAGCTTCTTTCAATGAACCGGATCTTAAAGATTCGAATCATTGATTCGACTCAATTGAGTCAGACTGAATCAGATTAAAAGATTCACACTTTATCTACCATTTGTCCTGCAAATAGAAGACATCGTATCTTACCAACCTTGTTACTATTATTTACGTGGCCAACGATAATAACATAACACAGTATTGGGTTAACTTTTAGCAAGGTAACAAGATCTACAGCTCGAGGCAATGACTTAGAAGCACATAAACAAGAACACAGTTCTTACAAAATGAGAACAAAGATTTATTGAGCTACACTACGATACATGAAGCTAACTACTTAATAAGCAAACAACAAACAAACGCACACACACACACACACATTCACACATACACACAGAGGCAGTTCAGAGGATGTAAGATGAGTTGAACAACCGTCCCAAATTAATTCTAATACTTCTTACAAGAAATTAGGATAACACCTGAGAAACCACAAAAGCAGAGATATTGCTTATCTTTAACTGCTTAAGATCAATCTGCACCAGATCAGCAAGAGACAACATTAGATTGTGGTACTTGCGCCCTTTTTGCTGAAGTCGAATTTCCCTTGCCGGCTGGCCTCGGGGAAACACGGTGCTCCTGATTGGCTGGTGGCTTCTGTGACGTCCTTGGGATTCCCTCGCTCGTGAGTGGGTCGTTCTGGGTTACCGAGGTGACGGACTGCTGAGAGTCGGTTTGCGGAAGTTCGTGCGGTTTCGGCGGTCCCAAAACTTAAGAGGTTTGCATGGAGAGTTCGTGGTGACCCAATCGAGTGGTGGCGCAGTGTCCGAGCAGGCGAACGGGGGCAGAAAGCAAAAGCATGTGCAAGCCAGCTAATGCAAAAAGCAAAGTTTCTTTGTTGCAGGGTGTTTAAGTGACCTGGTTTGGTCCATCCCCATGGCACTGTCTTCCAATGAGCAGTTGCCATGAAGTGCGGGGCCACGCCCCGTGCCATCATAGAAAGGGTCAATAATTAACAGACTGCATGTAGAATTCTCGTGGTAAGTTTGTGACTATATCACATCAAAGGTTACAAGACGAATAGGGTTAAAACAACACATTAATTAACCTGGTTGGTTGGAATAAACATAGCAGATAAGGAAAACCATGGCATATTATTCAACGATACACCTGCCTTAGTTTTGACATTTTAAGAAATTGTCTTTCATTCGTATGCATTATTTTCTCTTTGTCTCTATGAAATTGTACATCTGGCAGGATGTGCCCCAGGCGAGCACATGACCATGTAGAGGAGTCATTCAAAAGTCTCGTGAGGCTGTTCCCGCTGAAAATCCTGTAAAGCCCCATTGTTTAAGTTTATCAGTCATTTACTAGTTAGCTGAAGGGTACCAGAACATCTGCAGTCAAAGTATTAATGCAGCCATTCAAGTCAATCGGTGTTCTGTTATCGTGATGGTATAAGCCCTCAAGCCAGTTCAATGACAGACAATTTGGCGCCCAGTTTCTGAGGTTTCAGATTTAACTCGTGCTGTTCACTGCGATAGGCCATGAGTTACTACACAGGGTTGTGCTTATTCTCTTAATAAGTTGGGTATTTTTTGAGCATAACATGCATTAAACCAATTAGAGTCTGTTGCTTCACGCCATGGCGCGTTTGCTATTTACATGGCGGACTTTGTAAGTGAAAAAACTGAATGCTTTACTAGCAAGAAAACTGTTAAACAGACCATCTGCAGTGCAAGGGTAAAGATCAAGCATCCTCCATTCTGCCGCTTTACTTTCTCTTTATTTTACTATTACTCTTTACTTTACTCCTTTACTTTCATGGAGAAGGAAACAGTTAGAACACATTCCACTGAAGACCTCCATTAGCATACATTTTTCATTTTAAGCGCCAAGATTTGTTTCAAAACTATTTCTAAATTCAGTTCTAAATAACCTGCGAGAATAGCTGGACTTTAGACCAGCTTTTAGTCGGTCAATGGCGCAGCATATTTCAGGTTCTCAAAACAACAACGTGCCAACAATGCGGCTTAACACACCTCCTTTTTAGACCGGAACATAAATGTGCCGCACATGGATTTGCTATTTAAACAACGTGGTTCAAAATGTGAAAATTATGGTTACGCTGGTCTGAAAACAGCAACAAATCACGCCAAACATGTCTTGCGCCTTATTCCATCGGTGTATGACAGGGCTCTTAATGTTATTAAAACATTCAGTCAACATTATATTAATGTTAAATGAACAGTTTTCAATGAAAATTCTGAGAATATTATTTATAAAGACATTCCAAGAAGCTTGCTTTAACCCTCTTGTTGACATCATTTTAACAAGAGAAAGAAAAGGGGGGAAATTGAAAAGGTTAATCTTAAAAAAGAATTACCTAATTAGAAAACCACTTTCTATTTTCATGAAGACTGTACAAATTTAAGATACAAGGGTTGTCCTGTGGGTCAATTTAGAAATTAAGTAATTAGAAAAATACCACAAAAACACTGGGACACACATGCACATTTCATGCACATTCTGTCCAACAAAGTACATTGTCCATTAACCTACATAAACACATAAATCCATTTCCATATATATATTTCCAAAATGTTCAAGTCACAGTTTGAAATGTTACAATGTCACCTGAATAGTTATGAAAGAAAAAAAACAAGAAGTTGTACTGTTGTCAAGTATCAAAGACACACTTTGCTTTGCCTTATAAAAGTGTATGAAATTAGAAGTTTAAGATTTATAATATTTGTTTCTGAGCAGCACAAAAAAAAAAAAAAAAAAAAAAAACTGGTGCACAGCATATTTTACAGAGGGCTACATTACAAATCTGGGAGAGTATAAAACAGGCTATATACAAATGCTACTCTTGAAAAATGGGTCAGTTCCTACTTTGCTCAGACAGTCTGGTGCTTTTAAATCGGAATCTGTAAGCATTTTTTTTTTGGTTATTTGTTAAAAATATCTGCTATAGACCTTTATCACCCTTCTACGCTCAGATGACAAGCTTCAAATAGTAGTATAAAAAGTTATCATTCTCGGTTCACAGGATTGTTGTGATTTATTGATAACCAGTTCCTTACAGAAACTTTAACTTTAGACACACCAGTATCAGAACTGGTATTATATTATTCTGATGCTTATACTAGAATTTAAAGGAATCAATAGGCCAAGCAAATAGTATTGTACATTTATAACAAACTCTGATCACGTTCAATAACAAAGAAATGCAAGAATGGAGCAGAAACATCAATGCATTGATCAACATTATAATTAAACAATGACATCGTTCCCATATAACATTTATTACAAATAAACATGGTAAATGTTATATAATAGCAATGTCTGCTTTCCTTCCATGCACTTATTTTGCTTATGGCAGTTGGGGAACACTAATGTCACAGTTGTGCTGATGGAAGAACAAAAGAACATCGGAGCACAACAAAACAAACCTATATTTAATCCACTACAAACAGCACATACAGTATGTATAACATAAAATAATAACCTGGAGAGATGAGGAAATCAAGAAGTAGTGGTTAAGATGAGAGCATATAGGGAAAAAATGAGAAATTGGAACTTTTATATATGCAAACTAATTACTAGAAACCGGTGCTGAGGATAAGGGCAAAATGGTCCGAAATCATAAAATAAACACTAGGAATAAGAATCACGTGACATGACACACACAGGAAACACAAATTTTAAAGTCCTGACATTACACCCTTTTGGTACAGCATGTCCCTGTGCCTACAATGGATAGGTCATATCCACTGCAAATGTTTTTCATCAACCAATAAACTTCTGGTAAAAGGTTGATGTTACTAGTTTCATTTTAATATGGTTCCTTTAACAGTATTGATAATGCAATTTAGTAAATATGTAGTAAGATAAATAGAACTATGCATTCATTTAGTTGCCCATGCGTAAAACGAGATGGTAGGCTAGCACAAAATATCTATTTCATGTGGTAAAATAAATGTCCATATTTTAAAGACATTGCTTAGTACAATGAATTTTTTTTTTATTTGTTCTGTCTCGATCAGGCAGCGAAGATCATTGATTTTCAATAAAGCAGCTCTTAGGGCCAGGACACCAAAGAACTAGCACCAACTGTGTTGTCATCTTGAGTCAGCTCACATTGGCCACATCTGGTCCAAACAAACTGCACGTGAACACACCAAATGGATAGCATCCAACTGAAAAGAGGTCATGCGTTCTGCGCTTGGGTGAGAGATTTTCTGCACTCTCAGTGGACTGCTTTTTCATTCAACAAAAAGAAACGAAAGATGATATGCATACAGACAAT
Source organism: Danio aesculapii (assembly GCF_903798145.1). NCBI lineage: Eukaryota > Metazoa > Chordata > Actinopteri > Cypriniformes > Danionidae > Danio > Danio aesculapii. Next base: position 21,005,242 of record NC_079448.1, on the reverse strand, counting down.
TCTAACCCAGGCTCATCGTGAATACATATCCAGGTCTACATTTCTGAGGACCGCAAAATAAGCACCCAGAGCTACATCTACTTGCAGTTTTTGTTTTCGCAAATCCACCAGAGGCTGCTGTGTACAGTTTTTGAGAGGTCGCAATATACATTTCCGCTGACCAACTAGTTGTCGACTGACCAACTGATCCCCCAACTGCTTTCCTAAACTCAACTGATAAAGTTTCCAAAAGCAACCTTGAAAAGAAAAGCAGTTGCGGTCATGCAATTTTTACCACATTCTAGGATTTTACCATGTTTTCAGCCTGTTATTTATTCATTTATTTATTTATGTATTTATTTGCTTTTGTTTTACCTGGTTTCTAGAACCGTTATTGGCTGGACTCAAACCCTGTTGTCATGGTCCACTCCACTCTGAATTCTAAATTCATCTGCATAAGTGGTGAGCTACAGGACAAACACAGGTAAGGAAAAGGTAACAGGTAACACCGGAAAAGCCATCCATACAGAGGTGAGTGGTCAGCGGTATCGCAAAAAGAAACAGAAGTTGTCTGTGGTGTCATATGCAGTCAGACGTAGCCCCAGGTACATATTTGTGGTTTCCCAGAAATGTAGACCTGAGTACATATCCAGAATGAGCCTGTGTTGGTCAAATCATAAACAACGTAGGCTGAAGTCAATTTTACATGTTGAATTGGCCAACAAGCTATGATGTTAACCCAATGAGAGGTGACGTGTGAAACACACCAAAACATAATAACAGGGCCAATGCTGCCCAACGGCTGACCGTATACTTGGTGTGTCTATGGCCTTTAAATGTGGCGATTAACAGTCCTTTCATTTAAATTCCCCTTGCATAAACCCCATTAACATTCAAACAACACCAGGAGGGAGTGGGGTGGGCACAGAGGAGTTCTAGAAGAGGGCCAATGACCCAAAACCAGGAGGCAAGGAGACAGTGGAGGTGAGTAGGGAGGAAGAGATGGTGGGAGCTGGAGACCCAGGACACATCCAGGAGGACAACCATGGAGGAGGAGTGACCAATGACATTAGGGGGCTGACTGGAAGAGACACAGTCAGTGGAGGTGGAGGAAAAGAAAGGGAGCTGCAGGGCCAGATCCAGGAGATGCTGAGTCATGTCAGGGGAGTGTATACACTGCTCTTTGATCGTCACTGGTGGCTACACATCTACGGTAGGCTTTAGCTGGTGTTTAGTGCAGCAGGGTGGTGGTTGGCTGGTCTCTTGGTCAGGAGTGGGCCTGGTCATCCCCAGATAAGCAAACAGTTCACTGAGAGAAAAATAAATAAATAAGTCACACACGCATAAACTAAACGAGGGAAAAAATGGTAAATGTAAAGAGTTTTCAGTCTGTTCTGATGTCATAATCATGCTGTATAGAAGCATGATGAAAACATGCAGGACTATTGAAGCGGTCTCAATTACAGTACCTTACAAATCTGTGGAAAAGACAAGTGAAGAAACAGATCGTGAACAATTAGACCTAGGCCCTGTTTACACCATCACTTCATGCATTTTTTTTATTTTTATTTTTTCTGAAAAGATAGCTGGTCTCATTTATGAAAATGTTTCCATTTACACTTGATCACATAAATGCATCTCCATTATATTAGATATGATTCCAATCTTCAAATCTCATGTTTAATGCAAATTTAATTACACTGTAAAATTGCTGTTAAAAAAGCCTGTCAGATTCTACAGTATACATTTTGACTATTATAGCAATAAACTGGAAAGTCAATAGGTAGATATCCCTAGTTTTGTTCTGATAAATGTTTTAATAAAGGTCTGGATGACTGCTCTCATGTGATTAGTTTTTATACTTAGTTGCAGATATTATTTTGTTGATGACAAGTGGAAACAGGAAAGATACCTAACTTATTTTACAGAGTTAAGAATTGACATACAAAAACAGTTCAAATATAACAATGTCACACTCAGACCTCAATAATCAGACCTTGTACCACAACAATGGTAACAATTAAAATGTTTCATGCTGAAATGCATGCTGGGTGTGGCCCCAGCAAGCAATAGCCATCATTTCACCGGCTAGGTGAAGTGTAGACCAGATCTAGCCCGGCTACGTGTAACCCAATTTTAGCCCTAATAACCTTAAATTTGGATGCATGTTGTTTTTTTGCTAAATAAAGCTTATGATATGTATGATATTTCATCATGCAAGAATAGTCAATAACGTTTATGTGGTTCCTGCAAGTAGTAGACGTAGTTTCAGTTTCTCGGTGAAGTATAGACCCAATCAAGTCCGGCTATGTGTAACCCATCTCTAGCCCAAAAAAACTTAAATTTGCTTACCTGTCTTTTTTGGCAAAATACCTTGTGATATGTATGATATTCCTTCAAGTAAGTAAAGTCAATCGCATATAAGGTGTTTGGGCTTTTAAAAATATATGCTATTTTCATAGTCTGAGCGTACAGCCTTGAATTAGCTCGTCATCTGGCTGGCTATTTATAGCCCACTGATAGCCTAAACTGACTCACTGTATTTGGCCGTGCAGCGCGTGCATCACGCACGCATTATCAGTAAGTGTTAAGGTGTAATTTCGTGACATGTTCTATTTGTAGCATAATTTAGCTTTGAATTAGATGGGCTTTACCCACCTCGCAGAATTGACATAAAAATTAATTGCAGACTTACTGCCTTTTTATTTTAAATTAAAAATGAATATGGTATAATTTATCTTATTTATAATAAATTACATATATCTTATGGTAAAACAAGCCAGATCTAACCAGTTAAGAAAAATCAATGCAGTCCCGTACTCCACACGATAGGTGGCGGTATTGCACATTTGTCGAGCCGGCTCGGCTGAATTGGACCAACAAATCAAGAGGAAGAAGCTGTTGTGGTTTGAAATTTGTAGTGCGTTGAATTGGGAGCGCGAGTGGCCTGCAAGGTAAGTGTAATCTGCTTTAATATCATGTTGTTTGGCAATGTTTTTTATTATATGTGCGAGTTTTAACGTAGTATTATGCTAATATCAATGGACAGGGACCATTTATTCCAAAAATCTTAGACAAACATAAATGGTGTGAAGGAGTGTTACAACATTTAAACACACAAAATTAAACACTTATTAAGCAAAGTTCGGTGATTAAGAGCATTTATTGTGTACATTGCGAGTCGTCTTAATTAAATTGCCTCATGAAGTCAAATAAAAAAGTCAGTCATGAGATGAAACTTCTGCAGTTCTAGCTTTTAAATCATGTTTGCTTGTGATTTCACACCAAAAGACTTTTAAACACAAGTACCAAGTTAATTCTGTTTTTAGAGAATCAATTCAAGTTAATTTCTGATTTTTTTTTATTGATTTATATTTTATAAATAAACTTTACTACACTGAAAAAAGAGTTGCATGCAAAACTGTTGCAAACTATTTATTTGTGTTGAATTTAAACAAACAAATTAAATTGAGCAATGTTCAACTTTGTTTGTTTAAATTCAGCCCAAATAAATCGTTTACAACCACTTACGTAAAAAAATGTAGTAAATTCAAGGAATCATCTTTGAATAATTTTTTTCAGTGTATGTTATGGAAAATGTCATTTATTTTAGTAATATGAGTAACTGTATTTTGACTTATCACAGTAAAATCAAGTATAAAGTAAGCTGATAGTTATTATTGATATAATGCTTCTCTAATATTTGTAATTATTTGTTTTTTCTCCGCAGATATTTGAGTGTGTCTGTGTAAAATGAGCAGTCTAGCAGGTATGAGTTGCTTAAACACTTTAGACTAAAACATTTACACTGACCACATTTGCTGGTATCTCTGTCCATATGCAGATTGCCCATGTGCATTCACAAGCTGGATTAAGCTTTCGAGTCACATCAAACACACAGAATGAATATTAAACAATATTTATGCATTATCCATATAACTGCTGTTGACATAAAGAGACATTGAATAATACACATTGATACTAAAATAGTTAAAGTGAATAAATAATTGAATTTAAATGTGTAAATAAGTAATCAGCCTTAAGCTGTAAACCAGTGGCTAATTATTTTTTATGTTAATAGATGTTTTTTTCTTCTTCTAGTTTTAATACGTAACCATCAAGCGTGATTGTGTCCTGAAGACCTACCGCATTTGAAGAGTCTGTGCATCTACCTCAACGAAGACTTTTAAAGGAATATGTGGTAAGTGTGTCAACCCACCCTCCTTTCATAAATGTATTTGTAAATCTCACAGTCACAGGACTGAGTTTGCAACACATATCAGTATTTTCTCTCCTTTTTCTGCAGGACTGAAAGTGGCTGAATCTCAATGCACACACAACAGTGGAGATCTTTATCGTTTGGGCTGAGGATGCTGGTCCAGGGGACAGACCTACAGATGTGGGTGTAGAAGTTTTGCAGAACCTGCTGAGTGTCACATATAGATTGGATGGACTTTTTTGGGTTCATGTACAGTTAAAGGGTTTGTTTAACCAGAAATGAAAACGTTTAATTATCCATGTCGTACCAAACATTGATTTGTCTTCGAAGTACAAATTAAGATACTTCAGGTGAAATCTGAGAGCTCTCTCATTCTCTATAGACAGCAATGGTCCCAACTTGTTTAAAGTCCAGATAAAAACTTAAAACATCCTCAAAACAGACCACATGCTTTCAGTTGTTTAATCAGTATATTTTTAAGCTACAAGAATAATTTTGAGTGCATATAAAGCAAAAATAATTCTGTTCTTTATTCTGTTGAACAAGATATTTTGAAGAAAGCTGAATACCTGTTACCACTGGTGCATAACCTGTACTTCCATGGTATGTTTTTTACAGGTTTTCAGCTTTCTTTAAAATATCTTCTGTGTTCAACAGGAAAAAAAAATTTTTTATCTTATTTGTTTTGTCATAACTTTTACATTTTATATATATATATATATATATATATATATATATATATATATATATATATATATATATATATATATATATATATATATTTATATATTTATTTTGTATTGTTTAATGTTTTTAATATTGTTAATGTTGCTTTTATTAATAAAAGCTTTGTTTAATCAGTTTGAATGGATTGCATTTTTGAGAACCTGTTGATCAAAAATGTTGATATGTGTATTTTTGTTGTTTATTAAATGTATAAACATAATCATTCATTATCTGAAATTTTGATGACCTGTTTATGCTTGGGCTGTACTTAGACATCTATTAGATTTTCACTGACAGCCCAAATTTAACCATTATTTAGCCTAGACCAAAATTCACCGGCTTTTAGACGTATATATGTAGCCGTTGAAAAGGCGTCTAAATCACGTCTAGTCTAATCTTGGGCTATGGTTAGACGTCTATTAGATTTTCACTGACAGCCCAAATTTAGCCGTGATTTAGCCTAGACCAGATTTCACCGTCTAATAGACGTATATATGTAGCCGTCTAAACTTGGGCTATGCTTAGATGTCTATTAGATTTTCACTGACAGCCGAAATTTAGCCGTGATTTAGCCTAGATGTTTAGGCTATGTTTAGACGTCTAATAGACGTCTTTTAGACCAAAAAATGCTTGCTGGGGCACAGTGCATAAATTCCAGCATGCATTGCGGCATTAATAAATGATGTAATGGCCTTACAGTTTTCTTTATTTGTGTTTAATTCTGCTGTTGTTTATGTTTAGAATTTCAGTAGCCAGTTTGTGATTGTGTGACATAAATTGTTTTTATTTGTTGTCCCCGTTGTTGCGGTTCATTCGTTGATTCTTGATGTCTCTTTGAGTGCAACTTATACCATAGAGCAAAGTGTTTTTGTGCAAGATATTCTTAAAAACTTCCAGAATTCAATGCCACATACACAATAAACGTTTTAGTAATTTGTAGCTGGTGATGCTGTTTGTGGGGTTGTTTAAACATCTGCTGATAATTTTAATGATTTAATCATTTGTTGTACTTCAGGTTATTTCATTACAAAGCTGGAATTGAAGTTGTAGTTTTTTGTATGTTCTGTTGTTTTTTCCCTTCAGTATATATTCATTTGTTCATCGCTAATTCTCAATTATCATTTAATTAGTCATTTAAATAATTCATTTACTTCAGCTTTGCTCCATGTTTCTTGAACACTTAGTGGTGTGGACACTTGGAAGTGTTCAATTAAAACTCAGGTATTTTCTCTGGGGTTTAAAGGGTTAACCTGATGAAGACCATGTACATTTAGAGCTAAAGTTACAGTGTGCTGATTTTCTTTTGACTTTTTCCAAATCTGACATCTAGCCATAACACGATCTCACACCTTTAATTATTTTGTTACATTTTGGAAGGAGTAAATTATTCATATGTGGTTTTAAAGACCAGATGCATATAGGCCTGTCCAATTTTGAATAATATGTGTCCCAAACCACCTCCTAAAGTAGTTTCAGTGATTTGGATTTACATTCGTCTGGAATGGGTTTCAGAGTGTATTTACACCTGTTTTTTTTTTTTTTTTTTTTTCATGATCGGATAACTATCCATTATCAAAAAATGCATGAAGCCACAGCGGAATGAACCACCAATTTTATCCAGCATATGCAGCGGATGCCCTTCCAGCTGCAACCCATCACTGGGAAACATCCATACACACTCATTCACACACATAAACTACGGACAATTTAGCCTACCCAATTCACCTGTACCACATGTCTTTGGACAGTGGGGGAAACCGGAGCACCCGGAGGAAACCCATACAAACACAGGGAGAACATGCAAACTCCACACAGAAACGCCAACTGAACCAGCCGAGGCTCGAACCAGCGACCTTCTTGCTGTGAGGCAAACGTGCTACCCACTACGCCACCATGCAGTCCATTTGCCTGAATTCATTTAATAAAAAAGTGGTTCTGTGTATAATGCTACAATAGTATAACCCATTTTTTAGAATGTTTTCCATAGTCTGCACATTTTTCTGTATGTACCTCTATGAACTCTAGAATGAAATGACATGACGAGTGAGATATTGTGTCCACTTCAGGTGCCTGACTGAATGCAATATGCTGTGCTTGAGGGTTTGCCTGTTTCAATAGCACAATTAAACCACACAAATACTCCAGAGACAGAGTTTCTGCATGGAGTTCAACAAGATGAATGGGTCTTTTCAAACAAAACAACTTACACTTTCCAGCCCCCTGCTTTGCCGTAAACATCTATGATATGACTATTCATCCACCCCCTTTTCTTTCCAAATGCCACAGAATTTGAGTTTAATTCATTCCATAGAAAGAAGACCTGGTTTTAAAATAGCACTTTCAAGTGGATTTCCTCTTTCAAGGCCTGAGGCTTTTATAGAGGGACGATCTTTCTCACAGCAATGTGGGAAACAGAGATGGTCCATTGATTCCAGAAACTCATTACACACTGCATGGCCCGGGTCTTTTGAATAAGAGGCCACCTCGACTCAAATAAACTTGCCTTCCCTTTAAAACACCATGGCTTTTCATAATAATGAAGTTTTTGGCCCAAATGAAACACCTCTAGTCATACTCTGTGACTGTCCTTCAATGCCTGAAGGCTAGAGACCAATATTCCTCCAGTAATGCCTTATTTGAAAGTGTGATGAAGTGTGCACATAGTATCTCAACATTCCTGCCAGAGGTTAATGGAAGTTGCGGTTTTTGTAATGAGCTCATGAGGTATCAGCTCAATTTAACCATAAAAAGGGTGAGAGGCTAACACGCTTTTCAGGTATTTTAATGTAGTAGCACTCTGTTTCTGCAGTGTAAAGAACAAGTAGACAGGGTCCCTGAATTAGTTCTTTTGGCAACAATTCAAAAACCTCCAAAGTCAATAACTCCCCAAGTCAAGGGTAAAAACAAGTCAATATTAACCAAGTTGCAAATGGAGGCCAACAATCATAATATATCAGGTGAAGTTTCAACATTGTTGATGATTACATGGTGAGGCTATTGCTTTCATTTCATATTTCACCAGAGACGTGAGCTGAAAGAAGACATTTTCTTAAGGAATAAGCACCTTGCACTTTTGCACCCATTTTGAGATTGAGTTATAGACTATGTGTGGTGTACTGAACGTTTTTGTTTATAGTCATTTTGAAGGGCACATGAAAACAAATAGTGTGCTTTCCAATAAATATGCTGAGAAATATGTTGATTATCATCTTAAATTTTCCCTATTATGCTATTTATATGTCCTTAATTGGGTTTTCAAGGACTTTTACAATAGGTTTTCATCAATTTAAGAGTAAATCCATTTACTTTTTCTCATATTCATTGTAGTCTTAGCTGTTTTGGCCTCATTTGTAAAATATTTCTTAGAAACCTTCATTTGTAAGATGGATGGAGGTCGAAGTGTTATTTATTGCAGAGAAGTTTATTTTGTATCAACATATTTTAAAACAAAATGGTTTTAATACCTGATTTCTAATTATTAATTTATGTTGTCTTTAGCATGATATTGGTCACGGTTGTACTATAGCAGTAAAGCTTGTGAAGCAAGGATTATCAAAAACATGTATTTATTGACAAATCACACTTACAACATGAACATGAACTGCATGCAGGACAAGGAGTGGTAACAATACCATACCGAACAAAGAACTAAACAACCTCAGGGGTATAAATAACAAAAGATGATTGAACTGATAATGAACAGGGGAGTGACACAGGAGGAACTAATGAATGGTGGGGAAACTGAACACAGGAATGCATTGTGCATTAAAAAAAGGTTTGTTATAAAAGATGATGATGAAAATGCGTGTGAATAGACAAATCAGCAGGCTGAGCAAATTGTAAAACATCTTAAATGTTGTTTTGGTCATTCTTAAACGCCTTAACCGAGCATCTGTTCTCCGCATCTCATGACTTCAAACTCCCCCACGTGTTCATTGCGTGTCAACATTGTCTTCTGAGGCGCAAGTACATTTATTAAATAAAGATTAGATTGATGCAGCATCTTCTACCGCAGTAAATTCTGTTTTTACTATTGATTATTGGTGCCAGGTTAATCAGTTAATCGCACATATTTTATTCCAGTTTTGCACAGAAATTTAATTACTATTTTTGGATGGAAACATAGGTATTGCCTACATTTCAATTACACAAAGAACAAAGTCATGTACAACAATGGCTTGTCCTTTTTTGATAAATAATTATCTTAAATTCATTGACCTTTGACATGTAATGTAACTAGATTAATGGAATTATTACTCGTTCTAAAAATCATTTTTTAGTTCTGCTTACATTCTAAATGTCATATCAACGTCTATCACTTGATCAATAACAGAGGCAGACACACAAGTGCACTTTTAAATCTATTAAAACGTGTATAAAACTGGGAACGTGTGTAAATTTTTTTAAAAAGTCATACATTACATTACTTTTTTTATAATACTTAAATATTTAAATACTTTAGATGTAAAATTATGCATTAACTTGAGCAGCTATGTTTTCCCACGCTTACTGTCTCTGTTTCACCGATGCAGTGGTGTTGCTTTTTAAAATATATGGTCATATTTGCTATAACTTTGCGTGACAAATTCAAGTTCAAGTTTGCATGACAAGCATGTGCCAAGTTCAGCTGGAGAAAGAAATGCTGATCTCGTTTTTATAGATGTTGCCATGGTCACTCGTCATATCTGCGCTCCATTGATAATGCCTTTTTATAGTTGCGGTGTGCGCGCTTAACTCTGAGTTGGTCTACTCAAAGTTGATTAATTTAACTCCAATCAGCTGTTCTGAAATCAAAAACTCTTGAGTTTTTAATCTCTCTGTAAATCAAACTCTGAGTTGGTTGAACCTCCTTACTAGAACAGGCCCCAGGTTAGTGACATTAACCCCACCCCCTGCCTTTTGTTTTGAATATGCTGTCAAATATAACATATACAAAAAAAGGAGGGCAGGAGAAGGTTGCCAAGGAAGGAGTCACAGGAGGTAGGAACCAGGAAGGGAGCTGGGACAGGAGCCATATGACCCAGGACCCAGTCAGGAGGACGGCTCAGGGTGGAGTGGAGGGAGGAAGGAACCATAGAAGAGGAGTGGCAGACGACTTCAGGGGGCTGACCAAGTTAGACAACGGTGATTGAGGTCGAACCCAAGGAGGAGGCAAAGAGCTGCAGGGTAAGAGTTAGGCTGAGATCCCGAAGGGCCATGGTGGAGTGGACTGCTCACCTGAACAAATCAAAGAAGTGGGTCCGGAAACCTGCGGTAGAGCCAGAGTAACAGAGAACCAAGGTGGAGCTGGTTCAGAGGGAGGAGCTCAATGCAGCCGACAAGTTGGAGAGACAAGGTGCAGCCAGAGAAGTGGAGTCCAGGGGTGGAGGCAGGGCATTGACTGACCAAGGCAGAGCCGGAGGGACAAAGGAAGCTTGCCAAAGCTGGTGGGCTGATGGTCCACAGAGGTGACGAAGGAGAAGTGAGTCAATGCAGAGCCTTAGGTTCAGAGGGCCGAGGTGGAGTCTGTAGCTCGGAGGCTGAAGGTGAAGACGAAGGGCAACACCGTCTGGATGGTGATGTAGGCAGGCAGACCCTCAGAGAAACCTCCCACCAGGAGCTTGAAAGTGAGCTGTGGGGCTGGCTGACTGTAGCATCACTGGACCTGACTGACTGCCTTTAGGCACTGGCACATGTGGAGGTGGAGAGGGCGAGCTGAGTGGGATGCTACTCACAACTTTGGAGTTACTGTCATAAAGGATCAACAGGGCTAGGAGGCTTGGAACAGTTTATGCAGACTTGGAACAGTCTTTACTGAGTGGGAACAGCAGTGAAGGTTTGATTTTACTCAGGAAGTCTATGAGTAGCATCCTGGGGTGCAAAGACAGCTCTACCCCAGTTGTGGTTAGGTGTGCGGGGCTCTCACTCATTCCCTCAATGTCCACCAGAACCACTATCAGCAATGTTGCTGGCTCACATATCTGGTCAGACAATACACTGAGCTCCTTCTTTGATAATGTTAGACAAAAATATAAATTATAACTAACATAATATTGATTGAACTGAGAGAGAACACTTTCTGTTAAAGTGGTATATTCATAATTGATGACATAAGTGTGCTCGGGCCCAGAAGGTATTCGTATTCGGGCCTGTCTTGTCATGTGCACCTTTGTTTTTTCCCCACCTTGCTTCTTTTTTACGTTGACCTGTGTTTTTCATTAGTCTGCATTCTGGAATTTCTGTTCCGCAGATCATTTTGCGGTCTCATTTTTGTTTTCCCTACACCCAATGTCCTCCTGTGTATCTCCTAAGTTTGTAAATGTATCCTGAGTTTTAGTTTATCTGGCATATCCTTGTTTTTGACGTTGCCTCTAATTATGATAGGCAACCATTAGCACAGCTCATGACTCTTGATGTATAACTATTACCAAAAATAAAGCCTAATTATTTGTTTAATCAGGGTGAATATCAATCTTGATGCATCGACTAGTTACAGTAGCATAATGATAATAAAAATTATACTACTACTATTACTACTACTACTACTACTAATAATAATAATATGCGATTTTGTTATTGCATTATTATTGATAACAGCCAGGCAATGTTTGTCTTAGGATCAACCTGTCATATCGCCATAGTAGAACTATTGTTCCATCCACCAAAGATGAATTTATAAATAACTTACCTGATCTTTCTCTACTTCGAAATGCACCCGCAAACGCAAATGACCTTGATGTAGTAACCAGCAGTATGGATGCCATCTTTACTAGCACTCTAAATACTGTGGCACCCATCAAACTAAAAAAGAGAATAAAACTACACCATGGTATAATAGTCATACCCGCGCTCTCAAAACAGCAACCCGTGCCCTGGAACGTAAATGGAAAAAAACAAATTTAGAAGTCTTTAGAATTGCATACAAAGACAGTATGTCCAGCTATAGGAGGGCTTTAAAATCTGCCAGGGCTGAGCACCTCCGCAAACTGATAGAAAATAATCATAACAATCCTAGATTCTTATTTAACACCATTGCTAAATTAACAAATAATCGGTCATCTTTGGAACAAAACGTTCCACCGCAAATTAGTAGTTATGACTTCATGAATTTTTTCAGTGATAAAATAGAAGGCTTTAGACAGAAAATAGGAGATATTCAACTTTCTGCACCACCTTATACTTCAGATCCAGTAAACACGCCACTGAATCTAAATAACCTACAGTGCTTTAAAATCATAGAACAGGAAGAGCTAGACAAAATTATAAATAGCTCTAAATCAGCTATGTGTATATTGGACCCAATTCCAACAAAGTTACTGAACGAATTGCTACCTGTTATAGGAGAACCTCTTAACATTATCAACTCTTCTTTATCTTTAGGCCATGTTCCAAATCCTTACAAGTTAGCTGTTATTAAACCTATTATTAAGAAACCACAACTGGACTCCAGCAACTTAGCTAATTATAGGCCTATTTCAAATCTTCCATTTATATCTAAAATACTAGAAAAAGTTGTTTCTGCTCAATTAGGCTCCTTTCTGCAGACGAACAATGTTTTTGAAGTGTTTCAGTCAGGTTTCAGAGCTCATGACAGTACAGAAACTGCATTAGTGAAAATAACCAACGATTTACTCTTAGCTGCTGACCAAGGGTGCATCTCGCTATTAGTTCTACTCGATCTTAGTGCAGCATTTGACACCATTGACCATGATATCCTTATTAATCTCTTAAAGTCTACAGGTGTCCAGGGACAGGCCCTACAATGGTTTAAGTCATACTTATCTGACCGTTACCAGTTTGTGAATATTAATGGACAGCCTTCACAAATCAGCCCAGTAAAATACGGGGTGCCTCAAAGATCAGTTTTAGGCCCTTTGCTGTTTACAATAAACATGCTACCCCTGGGAGACATCATTAGAAGACATGGGATCAGCTTTCACTGCTATGCAGATGATACTCAATTATATATTTCAACTAAACCTGACGAGACGTCTAAACTGTCCAAGCTAACTGAGTGTATTAAAGATGTTCAACACTGGATGACCAACAATTATCTTCTCTTAAACTAAATTAATAGAATTAATCTAAAACAGAATTAATACTTATTGGGCCTAAAACCTGTACACATCAGATCTCACAACTCGACCTACAATTAGAGGGATACAAAGTTAGCGTTAGCTCTACTATAAAAGATCTGGGTGTCATATTAGACAGCAATTTAACTTTTATAAATCATATATCCCATGTCACAAAAACTGCTTTCTTTCATCTGAGAAATATCGCAAAGTTACGAAGTATGCTATCCATCTCAGATGCAGAAAAGCTAGTCCATGCTTTTATGACTTCTAGGCCGGACAACTGTAATGCACTGTTTGCTGGCTGCCCAGCATCCTCTATTAACAAACTTCAATTAGTACAAAATGCAGCTGCCAGAGTTCTTACCAGGTCTAGAAAATTTGATCACATCACCCCAATTTTATCCTCCTTACACTTTCTGCCTGTTAAGTTTCGTATTGAATTTAAAATGTTGCTTCTTACATATAAAGCTTTAAATAATCTAGCTCCTGTTTATCTAACCAATCTTCTGTCTCGCTACAATCTAACTCGCTCTTTAAGGTCTCAAAACTCAGGGCTTCTGGTAGTACCTAGAATAGCAAAGTCGAGTAAAGGAGGTCGAGCCTTCTCATTTATAGCTCCTAAACTCTGGAATAGCCTTCCTGATAACGTCCGAGGCTCAGACACACTCTCCCAATTCAAAACTAGATTAAAGACCTATCTGTTCAGTAAAGCATACACTTAGTGCACCACTTAGGGGGCTTCCACACAGGTTATGCATCTTGTTGATATACACTGTGAACATCAGCTACGCTAATTATTTCCACCTGGGGATACTCTTCCCGAGGCCCTCAGACTATGCAGAGTCACTGATTCGATCCAAGACCAACGATGAGATGATCCCAATGTTTCCATATCCTGGACCTGGCCGAATCCTGAGCAGCTACTGTGATGGTCATGGAAAAGTGGAGAACATGAGACTGATTCCTGTGACGCTCCAGAGACAGACGAGTCTTCGCTGAGGCCAGCTTCCAGCCTCCGCCACTGAGACTGCAGCTCTGCACAAGACGTTTGGCCAGCGGAGAAATTAAAATGATCATGCCCAACTGAGCCTGGTTTCTCTCAAGGTTTTTTTCTTCACTTCCACCATTAGTGAAGTTTTTTTTTTCCCTCTCCGCTGTCGCCACTGGCTTGCATGGTTCGGGATCTGTAGAGCTGCGCTTCGTTGGATTCTCCCTTCAATATTTGGACTCTCAGTAGTGATTATTAAACCACACTGAACTGAGCTCAACTGAACTGAAATTAAACACTACAAACTGAACTACACTGTTCCTATTTACTGTGACCTTTTATGTGAAGCTGCTTTGACACAATCTACATTGTATAAGCGCTATACAAATAAAGGTGAATTGAATTGAATTGAATAAGTGGAACAGTAGGACATTAAATAGCAGCAGAATTGGAGGTATCCATCAGCATTTTTTACGTGGAGTGTGTGTGTGTGCGTGCGTGTGCGTGCGTGTGTGTGAGTGTGTGTGTGTGGTGGGGGAATCATCTCAGAATCACTCAGAGTCCATGTCAAATGAATTTTCAATAGACCATAAGACATCACTTTCATAACCTGCTTCTCCATCAGACTCAGTATCATCAAGGCTCTAAAGCAAGGCTAAAAATGTTCGGAAGTCAATTTATTTATTTTTTCCTGACATGTCTGAAGTAAAGTTGTGCTTTTGCCATCAGAAAGTTTCTAGGCAACAGAGGCATGCATATTCAAAAGCATGGGAAAAGCAGATTCCTAAATGCATGCAGTCCGTTTTTCCACTATGGACATTCAAGGCAGAAACACTCAGATTTATTTTTAATTAAATAACAACGTTAGAATCAAATATACAGACACCTGGGAAAAGTCAGAGTAATTCATCAATAAATAGGGTTTATTTGACCAAAGTTATTCAATTATAAGAATGTAAAACACCAAAATCTTTGTATAGTTCTGGAATTGTGCAATACAAAATATCAATAAGCAAATCAGTCAAAAGAACAATAGACACATTTTCATACTGTGTTTGTATAAAACAAAAAAAAATCTTACTGAAGTTCTGGTAGTCCTATATTCAAAACATTTTTAAATATGTTTGCAATATCAATGATTACATTCACATCCATGAAAACCACAGTCATATCACCCAATACTGTTTGTCCACTGAAGCTAACCAGGGCTGAGCCTGGTTAGTACTTAGGTTGCTCATGGCAGTGCTCATCCTGCAGTCTGTGTGGGTCCAATGCTCCACCATAGTGAAGGGGACACTATACTGTGAGTGAGCATCATCTTTAGGATGAGATGTTAAATAAAGATCCGGACTCCCTGTCGCCATTAAACATCCTCATAAAGAGTAGGTGTGTATCTGAGCAAGGGTGTCCTGGCCAAATTCCCTCTCTTGTTAGGATCACCAGTAAATCTGTCACTTAACGAACTACAAATCCTGTCATGCACTTTGTACACACATCTGTTCTGGTGTTCTGTTGATTACACACACAGCTATATAGGAGCTGATCAAGGACTGGTTACTGGGACTATTTATACAGCACAGGCACACACATCAGTGCCAAGTCTTGTTAACTGTTTTGTGATGTTACAACACGTTTTCGGTTGTCTAGCCTAGCCGTGTTTTGACCCTTTGTTTTATGTTATCATTTTGATTCATTGGTGCCTGTACCGACTATTTGCCTGTTCTTTGACCACGACTTTGGATTGTGGTGCATGTAGCCGTTTAACCCTGTTGACCATTGCCTGCCTGACCATTTTTGCAATAAACTGCACATGAATCCGTACTTGGCACGTGAAACCATACTTGGACGATATCCTTGATTCTATTGCAGTCTGCAACTGGTGTTATTGTGGAGAGACTCCACTCATGATTGTGAAGTACTTTGGATGTACAGTGCATTCGGAAAGTATTCATAGTGCTTCACTTTATGTTACAGCCTTATTCCAAAATATATTAAATTAATTTATTTCCTCAAAGTTCTGTCCCATAATAACAATGTGAATTTTTTATTTATTTTTTTAAAATGGTTGCAAATTCATAAAAAAAAAAAAAACTAACTAAAAAAAAACCTGAAAAATTACATGTACATAAATATTCACAGCCTTTGCTCAATATTTTGTTGATGCACCTTTGGCAGCAATTACAGCCTCAAGTCTTTTTGAACATGATGCCACAAGCTTGGCACATCTGTTTTGGGGAATTTTTGCCCATTCCTCTTTGCAGTATCTCTTAAGCTCTACCAGGTTGGATGGGAAGCAACGGTGTACAGCAATGTGCAGATCTCTCCAGAGTTGTTCAATAAGATTAAGGTCTGGGCTCTGGCTGGGCCACTCAAGGACACAGTCTGAGGTCAAGAGCTCTCTGAAGCAAGTTTTCATTCAGGATGTCTCTGTATATTGCTGCATTCATCTTTCCCTCTATGCTGACTACTTTTCCAGTTCCTGCTGCTGAAAAACATCCCCACAGCATGATGCTGCCACCACCATAATGGTATTAGCCTGGTGATGAGCGGTGCCTTGTTTTCTCCAAACATAACACCTGGCATTCACTCTAAAGAGTTACATTTTAGTCTCATCAGACCAGAGATTTTTGTTTCTTATAGTCTGAGAGTCCCTCATATGCCTTTTGGCAAATTCCAAGCGGTGAGTGGCTTATGTCTGGCCACTCTACCATGCAGGCCTGATTGGTGGATTGCTGCACAGATGGTTGTCCTTCTGTAAGGTTCTCCTCTCTCCACAAAAGAACGCTGGAGCTCAGACTGAGTGACTATCGGGTTATTGATCACCTCCCTGACTAAGGCCCTTCTCCCCTGATCACTCAGCTTAGAAAGCCAGCCAGCTCTAGGAAGAGTCCTGGTGATTTCAAACATCTTCCACTAATGGGTGATGGAGGCCACTGTTTTCATTGGAACGTTCTGAGCAGCAGAAGTTTTTCTGTAACCTTCCCCAGCCTTGTGCCTCGACAATCCTGTCTCCGAGGTCTACAGACAATTCCTTTGTCTTTATGCTTGGTTTGTGCTTTGACATGCACTGTCAACCCTGAGACCTTATATAGACAGGTGTATGCCTATTCAAATCATGTCCAATCAATTGAATTTACCACAGATGAGCTCCAATTAAGCGGCTGAAACATCTCAAGAATGATCAGTGGAAACAGAATGTACCTGAGCTCAATTTAGAGCTTCATGGCAAAGGATGTGAATTCTTATGTACATTTGATTTTTCAGGTTTTTTATTTTTAATAAATTTGCAACAATGTCAAAAAACACTTTTTCACATTGTCATTATGGGGTATTGTGTGTGGAATTTTGAAGAATTAAATTAATTTAATCCATTTTGGAATAAGGCTGAAACATGAAAAAATGTGGAAAAAGTGAAGCGCTATAAATAATTTCAGGATACACTGTATGGCAATGCACAATAAACATGCTGTATAATGTGCATTGCTTTAAACAGTCCTGCCTAAAATAAGTTCCAAAAACTGAAGACTTGAGAATTGTAAATAAATAAACCTGCAGGAAGACCAAGCTTTGATGCCAAAAAAGGCCACAAACATCAATGCCTGTTATTCAGTAACATAGGGCAGTGATAGGAAAAGTTGTGAATCAAATGAGCTAGATTTTCTTTCTACTTATTTTTTGGCAACATTCCCCAGAGGTTGCTCAAAAAAAAAAAAAAAAAAGAAAAGAAAAAAAATCCAAGCCATGCATTAAATAATGTATTTGTTCTGAGAAGTGCAAAAGTCGATGTTTATAAAAATCACACTGCATAAAAAATAAAATAAAATAAATCTGATTTTAGTAAAAGGTTAACATTATCAAGCATTTGCAGAGTAGAAAAGGTTAGATATACTTGCAGAGTTATGCATAGTGAAAGGTTTTGGCAGTTATTAAGCTGACAGTTGACTAATACTCTAATGGAATTTATTTTCAAAATAACTTAGTCAACAGAATGTCAGAAAAGGCCCACCAAAATACACTATTGTAAAATATGTGATTAGCACTTTTTGAACCCCAGAACAAAAGTGGTAAAGTAAAATCTGAAAACTTTGCTCAACAGTAATTGTATACTAATAAGTGTTCATCTTTACACCATCTATAATCTCAGACTTGTGTTAAGATAAGCATTTCCATTTTTAAAGATCATCATTAACTGCCTCATTAATTCAAGTAGAACACGCTAAGGTATAAGAACTTCCAAAGCTCATTAAAATCAGTGCCAGAGCAAACATCAAACCCCCATCAAAGCTTTATTAGGACACAACCACAAAGGTTTACAGTCACTACTTTGAAAGTCTATTCTTTTTTAAGCAAAACTGCATGGGTTAAGAATGTAGTTCCTTGTATAGATCAAATGGGGATTGTTCATAAAAGTCCTTGGTTCTGACACGAGTGGGTAGACAGGGGTGAACTTTTTATATAGGGATGAAGAAAAAACAGATCTATAATCAGTCCTGAAAAACTGCATCTTAAACATGAGCTTCAAAAGGACAAACTCAGCATCCACGATCAAGTTGAGGGCATATCAAAATCAATCCCCCTCAGCACTGCCAACTGCTCGCAGATGACTGAACAAGATAATGTAAAATAAGGAGAGAGTTTGTAGGCCCCAGGTGATACATGTTCCAATAATAATGGGTTTGTTTTTCACAAAATACACAGAATGGGATGAAAGCATGTGATTTGTTTAAACACCAGCCTTTCAATGAAGCAGATGTTTTAGTGATGTCTTGAGTTTTTAAATATTTTGTTGCTTGATTGTGCTCGCATTGCTACATTTAGCACACAAGCGAAAATGAAAATTGTCATCTATTCACCCTCAACTTGTTCCAAACTATTTTTTTTTAATCTGTAGAACACAAAAGAAAATGTATTGAAGAATTTTGCAAATGTTTAACTATTGACTTGCATAGTATCTTTTTTTAGTTTAGTTTTTTTTTCTATAGATGTCAATGGTTACAGGTTTCCAGCATGCTCTAATACAGTGTTTCCCAACCCTGTTCCTGAAGGCACACCAACAGTACACATTTTCAACCTCTCCCTAATCAAACACACCTGAATCAACTTATAACATCAGAAGAGACTCCAACACCTGAAGTTAATGGGTCAGAAAAGGGAGACATCCAAAATATGTACTGTTGATGTGCCTCCAGGAACAGGGTTGGCAAACACTGCTCTAATAAAACAAAATAAAACTCAAACTGAATAACGTCAACTGTCAAACGGACAACGCAGGCTCATTCTGAAAACGGGCCGCTATATACCTTTCTGGAGAGTACCAAATGTGTCTAATAAGGTACGTTTTTTGCAGTTTTTGTGAATCCACCAGAGGCCAATGTGTATGCTTTTTGAGATCTCAAATATCTCTCTCAAGAGAGAGCCATTAGCGCCTGCTGTTTCTTGTGCAAATCCACCAGAGGCCGCTGTTGACTGACTGACTGACTGAATGAATGACTGACTGACTGACCGATTGACTGAACCACCCTCCTCCATCCCTAAACCCAACCAACAGTTTTAAAAGACAAAAGTAAAACGCATGATTTTACTACATTTTGAGATATTACCACATTCTCACCCTGTTATTTACTTGTTTATTTTATTTTTTGGCTTCTGTTTTTGGCTTATCTGCTTTTTGGAACCATTCTTTGCTAGACTCTAATCCCGTTGAATCATCATGGTCAACTCCTCTTTACGTCTCAAATCCACCAACATACATGGTGAGCCACTGGTCAAACTGGTAACAGCAGGAAAGCCGTCCACACAAAGGTAAGCAGTCAACTGGTAAGCGTGAAAAGAACCACACCATACCACCTCTTAGTGTTAATTTTAAAGGCAAAATGCAGCCATATGTTTTCTGGCTACATAATTTGCGATCTACAGAAATGTATATAGGAATACATTTTCAGAATGAGCCTATGTTGCAAATGGAACAAGTCAAATGTGAGTAAATGATGACATAATTTTCATCTTTGGGTGAACTATCCCTTTATTCAAGCATTGCATAACATGAATATTTCGTAACATTGTTTGTATTAAATGTGTCCAGTCAATACAAGTATTTTGGAGAGAACCGTTTATGAAAACTTTTTATGATATATATATATATATATATATATATATATATATATATATATATATATATATATATATATATATATGAATATTCTGCAGTTTCTGGGCTGGATGCCAAAATATCTAATATTTATACCTTGAAGCTACAATTTTGAAAGACTGTCCACATTGAAACACATTGCATTGCAGTATACACATTACAGGCTTTAATAAAATAAATAAATGACAAGTTCAAATTAATTCCTGTTGTAACTGAGAGTAAGCCACAAGTGCTGTCATCATTTACTCTGCCTTATGTCAGTCAAACATATTCATTTATTTATTTATTTTCTCAGCCGTCTTCCGGAAAATGAACACCATCTGCTCCTTACCTACTCTCTCCTTAAAATTTAAGCTTTTCTTTTCTTCTTCACTGCCATTGTGCACCTGAAAGCTGTCTAGGACTTCTGTTGTTGCTTTATTTTGACAGGAGAAAGAGTTTAAGTCACAGCAGAAATGTTACAATTGTCAAGCAACACACAGATGTTTTTTGTTATAAAATGAATCAATTTTTGTTTTTTATTTATTTATTTTTTATGAAATGTGTGCGTGAATGATTCAGTCATTAATTTCTAAATGCATCAACTACTTAAGCATGTCACATTACATTTGTAATGAGCTAACAGTTTGTAAAGGCTAGTTTAGCTGTGTGGGTGCTAGTTTACCATATCCTTGAAGATATTTGGTGAGAGAATGCTATACTGTTTAATTTGCATCCATCTATTAAACTTTTACAAGCATTGACAAATTGAGCAATATGTGTGTGTATATATATCTGTGTGTCATATATATATATATATGACGATGACCTGAGGGAAATAAGCATTAACAATTTGCATTGATAAATCAGCAATGATGACCTGAGGTTAACGTATTAATGATATAAATAAATCAGTGGTGATGACCTGAGGTTAACGTATTAATGATATTAATAAATCAGTGATGATGGCCTGAGGTTAACGTATTAATGATATTAATAAATCAGCGATGATGACCTGAGGTTAACATATTAATGATATTAATAAATCAGTGATGATGACCTGAGGTTAACATATTAATAATATTAATGAATCAGTGATGATGATCTGTGGTTAACAAATTAATGATATTAATAAATCAGCGATGACGACCTGATGTTAACAAATTTCAGGAGGAGCACGCGCAGAAGTTTCAGTATTCAATACGTCATTGACAATTACTCTATTATCCAATCAGTTCTTGACCAAACCCCTATATATACCAAAGCTGTCTTACCTGCAGCATCTTACGACTTTAGCATCAAAACTTCGACGCAGAACAATGTCCGAGATTAATTTCGTTGCAGAGGACGACGCCTTCCTTGCCGAGGCTCCTCTGAGATCTCCCGCCGGTACCCAGAGCTCCGTAGCCCTGCAGAGCACACCAGCTCAGCCCGCGGCTCCACCTCTAGGCCGCCGTTCAACCAGAATCACGGCTGTCCGATCACGACGGGGCTCACCATCTCCATCTTCCAGAAGGCAATCTTCTCCAGCCTCATCATTCGTCTCAGCCATGTCCTCCGTTCCGGCCACAGGGATAAACACCGTCTTCGACCTCCGCCAAGCATTGGCCAGCGCAGGCATCATCGTTCCGTGCCGAACCACCAAGGTGGACCTCCTGGCCATGTATAATGCCTTGCAATCCGGAGCACCACTTCCTTCCATCACTCCACCTTCCAAAGCCATGAAAAAATCCAGCCAGGTCCAAAAAACTCCATACCAGCTTCCGGATCGAAACCCATCATCCAGACCCGAATGCAGCAGCAGGCCTTCAGCGAGTCTGGGGACAGCCCCAGGTCCTGATGACGTAGAATCTCAATCCCCGGAAGTTGGACTCCACGCCGGCTCTGACCTCGTTCCCTCGAGCCGCCAGTATAGCGTGAGCTTGCCTCTGCTAGCGGCACCAGAAGCTCATCCCCAACTACATCCTTGGCCCCCCCCTCCCCTTTCGAACTCAAGCGCAGGGTTGCTACAGGAAGCACAGGCCCAAATCCATATCCTGCCTCCCCATCCCTTCCAAGCTCCCACGAGCAGTGCGAGCGTGAGGCCGCCTCCGCTCCCAGCTCAATCCCCAGCTCCTCTAATTCCTCCTCTTCTTCCCCAGGTTTTTTCAGGCCCAGACGCAAGTTCCAGTGCGAGGCCGCCTCCGCTGACATCACTAACGTTGGCAGCCCCTCCTCTCTTCTCTTTTCCTCCCACCAGTGATCCTAGGGCCAGCAGTAGTACGAGCATGCCTCCGCAAACGGCCCTAGCCTACAACTTTCCTTCAGGCCCCGACGCAAGTTCCAGCGTGAGGCCGCCTCCGCTGACGTCACTAACGTCGGCAGCCCCTCCTCTTTACTCTTTTCCTCCCACCGATGATCCTAGGGCCAGCAGTAGTGCGAGCATGCCTCCGCAAACGGCCCTAGCCTACAACTTTCCTTCAGGCCCCGACGCAAGTTCCAACGTAAGGCCGCCTCCGCTGATGTCACTATCGTCGGCAGCCCCTCCTCTTTACTCTTTTCCTCCCACCGGTGATCCTAGGGCCACCAGTAGCGCGAGCATGCCTCCGCAAACCGCTCTAGCCTCCAACCTGTCTCCAACACCATCAGGAGCCAAATCCTGTCAGGTTCGGATTTTGATCTTTTTTTTCTCCTCTCACCCATTTCACCCACATCGGCAGACCGCCAGATAGATTGCGGTCAATTTTCAGTAACCCTAAAAAACACAGCTAACATTCAGTCACGCATCTTATCATTTGCAGAATTTACAATAGCATTCTCACGCTATACCGACGTCATTTGTTCTGTCTATCCCCACAGGAGGCGCGAGCTCAATGATTATCGCATTTCACAATGGAACCAGACCCCATTGTAAGTCTTTCTCGGTTGCCGCAGTATATCTTGCGCGGTCTGTCGATCCACCAACCACCACACAGAATCATGCCCATTTATAAATCCCATCCCATCCCTCATCCCCTCCCCGACCCAGCCCAGCCTAGATCTACCAGCTACGTCCCTTCAAACCCAAATATTCTGCCCCTTTTTTCTGATCACCGCTCTTCTGTCCCAGCCTCCGCTAGCCCCTGCACCGGCTTCAATAGCGGCAGGTGCTGGAGACAGAAATGTCGTTTTTTGCATGTTTGCAATTTCCGCGGCGGCGCTCACGCCTGCACAGTATGTCCAGTGAAAAAAAAAAAATCTGTAAATAAAAATGCTAGAAAGTACCTATCGACTCCTGTGAATGTTTCTTGCCTAAGATCGGAATTGCTCCAACATCCCTATCCCAAATTCTCAGAATTTCTATTAACAGGTCTGTCTTCAGGTTTTCATCCAGGTGTCATTAGCCTACCCACCTGTAGTCTTATTTGTCCAAATCTTCAGTCCGCTCTCGCCTAACCCGACGTCGTCGACCGTCTAATTAAAAAAGAAGTAGACAAAAATTTCATGATTGGTCCTTTCTCCGCACCTCCTTTCAGAGTTTATCGCGTCAGTCCTATTGGCGTAGCCACTAGGAAATTCTCCGATAAAAACAGTCAACAGTCTCATCCCTCTCGAAGAGTTCTCAATGATTTATCATGACATCGACCAAGCTATTTCACTAATTAAAATCGTGGGTCGCGGCGCTTGGATGGCTAAAGTCGACATAACATCCGCCTTTAAAGTCATGCCCATCCACCCTGACTTTTGGCACCTTTTCGGCATTCTTTGGTGAAAGAATTATTATTTTTCTGTCCGCCTAACCTTCGGTTGCAGAAGTAGTCCAAAGATTTTTGATACGCTGTCGGAAGCAATCTGCTGGATCCTTTCCAACAACTACGAAATCCCGCATCTAATCCATCTACTAGATGATTTCCTAATCATCTCACCACCAGGCGCTATCCCAGCCGCGCACCTTTTGACAGTTCAGAAGGTTTTCCTGAACTCGGGATTCCCTTAGCCAATGAAAAAAACACCGGTCCAAGCACTTCAATCAAATTCTTGGCCATCAAATTAGACTCCAATAAATTCCAAGCGTCCCTACCAAAAGAAAAAATTGATCGAACGATCCTGGTAGCTTCCTCCCTATTAGACAGCCCCACCTGTTCTAAGTGCAAGCTATTATCAATTTTCGGCCATTTGAATTTCGCAATGCGCATTATTCCCCAAGGCCGCTCGTTTATTTCTCATCTCTTATTTCTCGCGTCCTCAGCTCACGGTCTAGAGGATAAAATATCCATCGACGACAGTAGCCCAAACGAACTCCGTTTATGGATATTATTCCTCAAACAATGGAACGGTCTCTCCTTTTACAACGAACTAATATCCTCCCCAGCAGACATTTATTTATTCACTGACGCTGCCCCGTCAATCGGATTCGGAGGCTATTATCAAGGACGCTGGTTCGCGTCCACTTGCCCGCCCCAGCTGTTAGACTTGCCGCAACCACTAAAATCATCAGCGCTATTTGAGCTCTACCCACTAGTCGTCGCTGCATCTCTATGGGGTAAAGAATGGTCCGCTTCCCGCATCATAATTCACTGTGACAATGAAGCAACCGTTCACTGTATAAATAAAGGCCGTTCAAATTCGCTAGTATCAATTCCCCTACTAAGACGCCTAACTTGGATCTCAGCATGTGACCAGTTTATTTTAACTGCAAATCACATTCCTGGGTCCAAAAACCAAATTGCTGACTCTCTCTCTCTCGTTTTGCCTTTCAGAAATTCAGACATTTGGCACCAGAGGCAGATCAGTTTCCAATCCAAGTCCCTCCTTATTCAGAGCTGATTTTCCATAGATCATCCTTTAAAAAACCTGCTTGGAGCCTCTCTCGACTTTATCCTTCAGGCAGTGGCACCTAGAACCCTGCAGTCATTTTTAACAGCATGGAAAAGCTTTCACATAGGAAAACATACGGTTTCCTGATTTTTCCCTACTTTCCATTTCATCTTACATATCCTACCTCACAATTATCAAAAAACTCCAGATCAATTCCATTAAAGGCTATTTGAGTGGAATTCAATTTTCCACAAACTAATTTACGGCTCCCCTGCACCTCACATAGCTAATTCGCAAACAACTCTTCTCTTGAAAGGCATACAGAGAACCCACCCCACACGCCAAGACACCCGACAACCCATAACAATGAAAACACTCACTAAATGCATATTCACTCTTCGCAAAGGATACGAATCAATCCACACAGCACGTACTCTCGATGCCATGTTTATTTTAGCCTTCTTCGGATTTTTAAGGTGTTCAGAACTCACCATTACATCCGGTTTCAACATTCATCCCACCATCTCCGATCTAGTAACGCTGGATAACGAAACCATTTCTTTTCTCATTAAACAAAGCAAAACTGATCAAGCAAAAAGAGGCCATTACATTTACATTTTCAACCTTCAATCACCTATCCATACATACCAAACACTGCTAGCATTTTCACATATCAGGAGATCACAAGCCACTTCCCTATCAGACCCTCTTTTTACAGACAATAGCAATCGCCCAGTCACTGAATTCTGGTTCCAGTAGCATCTTAAATGCGTCCTAATTAAGTTGGGCTTTCCAGCCGAAAATTTCTCCAGCCATTCCTTCATTCCGTCATTGATAATTTACAAGGCACTTCCTTCGAAATACACTTTGCATAATATATTTTAATAATGCTAGTACAGCATCCGTGATTATGCACCACTGCAAGCGCAGTGACTGCTCCTACGGGAGACATACACCTTTATTATGCACCACTGCTAGTGCAGTGACCACTCCTACGGGAGACGTACACCTTTATAATTATGCACCACTGCAAGTGCAGTGACAGCTCCCATGGGAGACGTACACCTTATTATGCACCACTGCAAGTGCAGTGACAGCTCCCACGGGAGACGTACACCTTATTATGCACCACTGCAAGTACAGTGACAGCTCCCATGGGAGACGTACACCTTATTATGCACCACTGCAAGTGCAGTGACAGCTCCCATGGGAGACGTACACCTTAAAATTATGCACCACTGCAAGTGCAGTGACAGCTCCCATGGGAGAAGTACACCTTATCATGCACCACTGCTAGCGCAGTGACTGCTCCTATGGGAGACGTACACCCTACAATTATGCACCACTGCAAGTGCAGTGACAGCTCCCATGGGAGAAGTACACCTTATTGTACACCACTGCTAGTGCAGTAACCATTCCTATGGGAGAAACACATCTTACCATACACCTCTGTCAGCACAACGACAACTATTACGGACACGCATACTTCACCACGCACCACTGCTAACGCAGTGACCACTCTCACGGGAGACGCCCGTCTCCTGTGGGAGCAATCGCTCCTGCTGGAGACACTTAAAGCATCAACATTAATACAGTAACTGCCTCCTCCCGAGACACACCATCAACTCAACAGCACCCCTCCAAATTTTCAAGATCAGCTAATTTTGGGGGGCTCACACACTTGTCTGGTTGCTGTCCTGTAACCAAATAAGCAATTTTAGGGAGCGTTCTGGGGCCGGGTAGATACTTTGCTCGAATCCCAATTCCTCTCTGTTTCCTGATAAGAGGAATAACTCGAGTTTGGGTGTCTTCCCAGAGCTCAGAGCCCTCTCCCCGGACAGCACGCCAAATATGCTTTATTCTGAAATTATTGCAAGTGTGAACTCGTGAAATGATATTAATAAATCAGTGATGATGACCTGTGGTTAACATTCATTCATTAATTTTCTTTTCGGCGTAGTCCCTTTATTAATCTGGGGTCGCCACAGCGGAATGAACCACAAATTTATCCTGCTGTTTTATGCAGCAGGTGCCCTTCCAGCTGCAAACC
Organism: Danio aesculapii; assembly: GCF_903798145.1. Taxonomy (NCBI): domain Eukaryota; kingdom Metazoa; phylum Chordata; class Actinopteri; order Cypriniformes; family Danionidae; genus Danio; species Danio aesculapii. The sequence goes on along the minus strand of NC_079448.1, from coordinate 20,978,320 downwards.
ATCACTGGGAAACATACACACATATTCACACACTACAGACAATTTAGCCTACCCAATTCACCTGTACCGCATGTCTTTGGACTGTGGGGGAAACGGGAGCACCCACAGGAAACCCACGCGAATGCAGGGAGAACATGCAAACTCCACACAGAAACTCGAACCGAACCAGCAACCTTCTTGCTGTGAGGCGACAGCACTACCTACTGCGCCACTGCATTGCCCCTGGGGTTAACATATTATTGATATTAATAAATCAGTGATGATGACCTGATGTTAACATATTAATGATATTAATAAATCAGCGATGATGACCTGATGTTAACATATTAATGATATTAATAAATAAGTGATGATGACCTGATGTTAACATATTAATGATATTAGTAAATAAGTGATGATGACCTGAGGTTAACGTATTAATGATATTAATAAATTAGCGATGATGACCTGAGGTTAACATATTAATGACATTAATAAATCATCAATGATGACCTGAGGTTAACATATTTAACAGAATAAATGATCAGATTAAATTGAATTTTGCAGCGATTCACAGTACGTTAAGTTAACTTCTCAAATAACATACTGTCTTGTGTTTAAACTAGAGCTGTTTTGGTCCACATTTCAGGCGTTTGTCTTTAAATGAAATTGACATAATACATGCTAAAAACAGAATTATTGGGAAAAATTTGGTCGCTAAATTAGCAAGAGGCCAAGTTTAGTCGCGTTTAATAGCTAGATTAAAATATTCAAAAAAATATTGTTAGCTTGTTTTAATTGAAGCCAGAAAGTAAATCGCAGTAACGGTAGAGCAGCACGCCAGTCTAACTGTTAGGTAACTAGGGACGGCTTATTAGGCTAACTTAATGCTAACTAAAGTTAAATATTGCTCGTTCGCTTCGCTGGAAAAAAGGGCAAATCCATAAACACATATTAATTTTAGGATCATTACTGCTTCTGTAAACTTATAGAAGAAAACTGGTGATCTTACCTTTTCACTTGTCCTCTTCACTGGTGAAAATGGCAGGTGCCTGTGCGTGCGTGTGTTTTCTTCTTTTTTGAATTTGCCTTTTTGGCGGACTCTGCAGGGCGCACATAATGATGACGTGATAAAGTTTGATTAGCTGATAGAGTTGTTGTCCCTGGGTCATCATAAATTATGTTGGTCTCAGGACAACTAGCACTTGGCAAAATCAGGACAAGCATATGTTAGCTAACCAATCAGAGTCTCTTGAGGGTGGGATTTTCGGACCAACTAGGAAATATGACAGTCATTTTCATGTTAGTTGAGTAGCAGTATTTAATTAAAGTTAAATATTTGTTGTTGTTTTTTTTTCTTACAAATGAAACATGAGCACACGTTTTGCTTCTTATAAACACAACCAAGCCTTAAAAATACACTCTGGACCACCCCTTTAATATTAACTGAAAGTTAAGTATAGGCACCTGAGGCACAAATTAATCAGTATGTTCTTTGCATCTTTATTAGAATTTTTTATAACTCAAATGAGCTTTTTTTTTTTTCCCTCTCTAAAATACTGTATATATTTTAGAGAGTGTTTAAAGTAGGCCAGAGTTTGGGAGGGTAAGGATACACATAAAAAAGACACACCTAAATGGCATCATTCCAATGTTTTTGCATGGCTCCCAAAATAAATTATTTTCTAGCATTCAAAGAGATTAGAAACTGACAGTATGCTCTTAAGTCATTTTAAGCGATGACAGATGAACAAAAATGATAATCTGAGGTCTGTACCTTTCTTTAAAAGATAACTTTTGAGGCTTTCTTTCTCTGCTCCACCCCTTCAGGCCAGAGGAAATAGAGCCATACTTTGCTTGCTGCGTCTCTAGAGGATTAAGCCGCCGCCGGAGACCCACTCAAAGCTGAATTTACAAGAGGAAGACTAGCGGAACCACCTTCTCTCTCAATGCACTGGACTGAAATCAGACAAGCTCACCCTTTAATCTGGTTTGGAATCTGTGCTTGTCCTAAAATCTCACTTGACATTTGTATTGCATTCATCTGAATCACATGGGATGCTCAGGAAGCCTCTTACATGCTTCAGGAATAGGACCTGATATAATGGCATGCAGGGACAGATTAGATGGTGTTTTGATTGGGCAGAGCTGGCATTTTCATGTGTGCTACAAAAAAAAAAAAAAAAAAAAGTTTAGAATCAAACTAATAGGGTCAGAATTAGAACACTATGTGCTGGATCTTTGATTAATTAAGGAATACATTATATTTGTTCTGTAATTACCTTTCTATATTTTCTATCTCCAACAAAGGCAAAATGTCATGTTGTTTGTTATTTGTAACTCTCTGTATGTTCTTTACTTTTTTAATGAGTCTCTGAAGCACCTTTTCTTGCAAACTAGTGGAACAGACAACAACCACAAATTCTCCTTTAGAACTCTTTGATATTGAAAGCTGAAGTATGCAGTTTCTGGGCAAACAGTCTTGCTAAGGGTGACAGTGATTTAACCTTCCAATTCTGACATAAGAAACAATAGTCTGAAGAAGAGATAATAATAATTTTTTGATTAAAAAAAAAGAACTGTATTTGACTTGATGTGGTGCTGTGCAGACCAAAACAAATCAGACTTGAAGCAGTGTAAGCCAGTTAGAATTTAGTCAGAATGACTGACTGACTTAATGAATTTCTGTCATCAGAGCATGTGATATCTGAAAAATTGTGTATGTTTAAAAAATGACTGTGATCAGTAAATAAAACATTAAAAATGCTACAGTAAAAATCCATTAACTTTTTAACTTTCCATAGCCGTCTCAGCGGATTATTTATTTGTTTGTTCATTTATTTATTTATTTATATTTGTAAATAGTGCTGGAAAAGAAAAATGACTGACACATTTGTATTACATTCCAAAAAGATCTATTATTAGCACCACAGTGGAAAATGAAACCGTATCCATGCAGACTGGAGTAGATTGGACTGACACTGAATGGAACAGTTAAGCAAAGAAAACCATTCACAATATGTAGATGTTAGTACTTCTAAACATTTGTATATAACATTATGAATCAATTAAATGCAGTATCGGGTGGCACAGTGGCTCAGTGGTTAGCACTGTTTGCCTCACAGCAAGAAGGTCGCTGGTTCGAGTCCCGACTGGGCCAGTTGGCATTTGCATGTTCCCCCTGTGTTCGTGTGGATTTCCTCCAGTTTCCCCCAGTCCAAAGACATAAGTAAATTGGTTAAGCTAAATTATAGTATGTTATGAGTATGTTATGAGTGTGTGTGCGTGTGTGTGAGAGAGAGAATAAGTGTGTATGGGTGTTTCCCAATACTGGGTTGCAGCTGGAATGGCATCCGCTGCATAAAACATATGCTGGAATAGTTGGCAGTTCTTTCCGCTGTGGCAACCTCTGAAATAGAGACAAAGCCGAATGAATGAAATGCAGTATCATTGGGCGATGTCACTTTGCTTTGAGTTAGTGAAAGACCAGAAAATGACTACCAGTGAGTCTAGTTATTGTAACATTAACTAAAGCAGGCTTATTGTAAAGTGTTACCAATAATTCAATAAAATGAATACTTATTAAAGTACAGTCACAGGCCTTAAAAACACATGCAGATGATAAACTTTAACTTATAGAGCCAGGACACACCAAGCTGATGATGAACAACTAGCACAGATGAAAAGCAACCATGTTGTTGCTTCGTACCCGCTTGTGTCTGAACCAAAAACCTGCCCATGAACACAACAAATGGATGGCAGCTAGCTGATCATGTTCTGCATGATATGATGCATCTTTCCTTACCCTCAGGGGACAGTAGTCTGTTTTCACATTCCACAAAGGAACAAACTGTAACCAAATCATTTAGTACCGTTTTCACATTTTAATGTTTTAGACCATCAAAGAAATGTAAATATCAGTCAAAGATAACAATACAAAATGCAGTTAAAAATTATTATGTGAAACCAAATACAAACTACATAGTGAAAAAGTGTTTGTGCCTCTAACCAACAAATGGTTGAGCCACCCTTAGCAACAACAACAACTTCAAACACACCTTTTAAATAACTTGCAATGAGTTTGTTATGGCCCTGTAGAGAGATTTTGGCCCGATCATCTCTGTAGAATTGTTGTAATTTAGCCAAATTGAGCCACAGATCAGTGCATGAACCACCTTTTTAAGACCATGCCACAGCATCTCAATTGGATTCAGGTCAGGACATCGACTAGACCACTCCAAAGTCTTTATTTTGTTTTTCTTCAGCAATCCAGAAGTGGATGTGCTTCTGTGTGCCAACCTGATTTTACCAAGAAAGACATGTTGCTGAAAAAACATTCCAATCACCCAATCAGAATTAAGTTTGCAGTTTATGTTAAGCTTAGGTTTGCGGTTAGGTTTATGCACTTCTGCATAATTGTTATACAACTCTTATTCCCTTCTGATATAGGGAATAACTTATAGTTATGGTAGGGTTCAGGGTAGGGAATAGATATGGATTACATTTTTGAACAAAAATGCTGTTCCAGGATCAACGTAGATGGTAATCCAGGATCGCGTTGTACTTGGCAAAATCATGACGTGCCGAGTCATCAACTTTACTCATTAGCCCTTAATGCGTCGAAAAATACTCTCAGATCTGACCAAATGAGCATGTTTAGAGAATGCTACATTTCATTCTAATCTGCTTTGCCTTTGTGTACAGTGAATGATCTGCCCGTGACGGGTGGACACCTGTGAAGAATAAAGAATTGTGGAATAGGGTGTCCACTGAGAGGTATTGATTCTCAGATGATCATTTGAAGTTACCTGCAGGATATGTCTGGTGTGAAGCACTCAGAAGTCAGAGAGCCCAGGATGCAATGACCCCAATGTAGTGCAAATGCAAGAAGGCGGTGAGAGAAAGGGATGACAGGCCCTGACAGTTTTATGACCTGTCATAATCCACTCCACTCTGCTGTTTATGGATAATGGTAAGCTGAGTGCCTGGGGACAGCTGCTGGCTATGTTGAAAATGTCCAGTAGGGTTTTAGAAGCACTTTTCTCAAGTCTTGGTTTTTTTATCATGTTTCAAGTCAGTTTTTCAGATGAAAAGTAACATATAATAAATACTTTAGTGTTAAATGCTTTGTACGGTATTTGAAATTTCCCATACAAACTTTTGGCTGTGAGGTGTTACCAATCATACAGTATGTGAACATTTACTTTACAATTAGCTTAAAGTGATAATTTTTAAAAAAGTCATTATTTACATGCTCTAATGTTGAAAAAAACTAGCTGAATAAATTACGCGTTTGCAGAGATAGTATTGATTTGACAAATTCAAAGAAAAGCAAATTGGTTAAGATCAAAATAATTGGTTTCACAAAGTTTGGCATAAACGTTCTCTGTTAACTCAGGGTTTAACGTGCACATGCAGCAGACAGCCAAACACACGAAACATGAGAGTCAGTTTGATTCAGTTCCTGCAAGAGAGTCAGCACAATTCACTTCTGTTTTGAAGATTAACAGATATAATTAGCATACTTATAATAGATTTAAACACATATACTGTACATGGCTGAGATAAACTGTAGATGCAGCAAAAGTTTGAGAAAGCAACTTAATTAAAACAGCTACGTATATCAATAATATCTCTTAATTCACAAACAGCTCAATTTTAAAAGCGATATTCATTCAACATTCATTCATTTTCTTTTTGGCTATGTCCCTTTATTAATCTGGGGTCGCCACAGCGGAATGAACCGCCAACTTATCCAGCATATGTTTTAAACAGCGGATGCCCTCCTAGCTGAAACCTATCACTGGGGAAACACCCATACACACACATACAATATGAACAATTTATCTTACCCAATTCACCTATAGCGCATGTGTTTGGACTTGTGGGGGAAAACCCGGAGGAAACCCACACGAACACAGAGAGAAGATGCAAACTCCACACATAAATGCCAACTGACCCAGCCGAGGGTCGAACCAGTGACCTTCTTGCTGTGAGGCGACAGAACTACCCACTGCCCCCCTTAAAAGCTATATATTAAATGCTAATTTATGTTATTGTTTAAATGTAAAATGTTAATTTAAAGGGATTAGTAAAATTTATCGACAATTCAGAACTATTTATAATCATCATTAGCAGCAAAAGACAATTGTGACTTTACATTTACAAAACTTTACATTTAAAAAAGACTTTGATTTGGAGCAAAAAAGACAGTGACTGGGAGTGGCTTTGTTGCATCAGATATATGCCACTTTACTCACAGTTGATTGATCTAAATCAGATTAAAGCCTGCTCTAGAGCATGTTAGCTGTGCCACATGGCAATGAAACCTGACAAAAATCAACCTATCTTCTTAAGCCCAAAAACTTAAACTAAATGTGAATTTACCTGAGTAACAGCCTAAACTGGCTTTGTGTAACAGGCCCCTGGTGATCTTTAGCTAATAAACAGAGGTAAAATCATCATTATTATTAATATTATTATTATTATTATTAATGCATTTATTATTTTTATTTTTTTTTATTTTTTTTCAGGTACATGAACCTTTGAAATTTGTTATTGCACATCAATGGCCATATTTCATAGTCTCTGAAGTGAAGAACACAATTACACATGGGATAAACCTAAATCATTAAAACATTAACATTGCAATAATTAACATAACAATAATTAGATAAAGCACACAGCCCTTATTAAGAAATGTGTGGATTAGTTCTCACTGGCCTACAGTATATAGGACACAGTTCATTCCAAACAATACATGTTGATTTAGTTTAACTAACTAGTTCAAAATCAGAAAAAGAAGAACCAGTAAAATGATTTATTCATGATCCAGCCATCACAAGAATGCATTTTCAATACCATTATCATTTGCCACAATGTAATCATTATTATTATTATTATTATTATTATTATTAAACATCTTACTTTGTGTGTGTCAATGCATTAAGAATACATTTAACATGTCCGTTTGCTACCTTTTTGCTATACCTTTGGCTCAGAATGCATTTAGAAATACATATTGAAGTTTGCTACAAACATCCCAGAGTGTAATTGTAATGTAGGTACACTAGACAACAGAGGTAAAGAGCCACATGCAGCTTTATTAAACAGAATTGTCAGGCTGGCAATGGTCAAAACAGGGACAAACAGGAGCGTGCCGAAAATCCAAAACGTAGTTTGGAAACTGGCGAAAGGTCAGGACAGGTGGCAAAACAACAAAAAACAATAAATAAAGCAATGGTCAAAAACGTGTGTGTGTGTTCTCTGTTTTTATGGTCCATCCGTTTAGTCCATCATGAGCTTTCAGCTGTGTGTGTGTGTAATCAGGGAAAATCAGGAACTGGTGTGTCTGAGATGCATGATGAGATTGATGAGATGATGATGTTGTAATTCATAAATTGGCAGATGTTTTGTTCTCCAGCAACCTAGATCATTGGTGATTTTGACAGTGAAAATGCTGTCTAAATGCTTCAGTAAAAGTAAAAGGTTAAATGTTCACTTTGCTACATTTCTCCTTGCACATTGCACACATTCATTCAATTGGGCGAATACATTTTAAAGTTTAATTTTGCAACTTACAATGCATTAAAATAAGTATTTAATTTGCATTTTAAAATTGTTGTTTTAAATTGTATAAGTACATTAAATAATTTTGGTTTTCATTTTGCACCAAACTCTGCATGTCTTTGTAAATGCTAATTTAAAAACAGAAAAACATTGCCACTTTACTTATTGCATTTTGCATATTACATTTCAAAATAAATTTTGCTGCTCATTTGCTTCCATAGTGTTTGAAGAGATCATTGTATATATTCTACCTAAGTACTGCCTTTCCGTAACTACTGACACAATTCCAAACAACCTTCTTGGCATGTATCTGTGGTTTGGTGCAAAATCGTCATCAGGGTGCAGTCTAATCGGCTCACTCAGAACTCATATTTTTTCATGATGCATCTCATACAGTTAATCAAGAAGCGATTACTCCAGTGGCTCAATGTCAGCAAGCTAATGGTTTGTTGGTTTACAGTAGATTTTACAGCTCTGAATAAATCTGTAGAAACATGTTGACCCCAGAGTCAACCTCCACATTAAGCAATATCAATGATCATCAATTTGATAAACAAGTTAACCTTGTGCCGACTTTCATATGTTTTTGTTGTGTATTTTGTTTGCAAAGGACCTGTGTCATTTCCCTGCAGAACATAATTTGGCTGCTTGACTAATATGTTTATGCAAGTATTAGTTGTTCAAGGGAAAAATCAACAAGGTTACATCGCCATTCATATCAGTGGCAGTTACTTGGCTGATAAAACAGCAATTAATGAAATGAAACAGACATGCTATGAAATAGTATTACAATTTAACAATGCCATTTTATATTGTATCATATTAAAATGTTAATTATTCTTGTGATGGCAGTGCTGCAATTCCTAGCTGAAATTACTTCAGTTTTCAGTGTTTCACGATTCTGGTGTTGAAATGGGAAATATGTCACAGTCATTATCGCCACACTAGCAAATTAAGCCCCACCATATAGTAAATGATAGGCCCTAAAGAAGCCAATCACCAATCGCTATAGACTAGGGCTCGGTCCAGATGTGCGTTCTTTACCATAATTTCTACAGCCTCATTGTTATAAACCTTCTGGAGGAGTCGCCAAACAATCTCAATCTTAGCGAATAATTGTCATGAGAAATATATCTACATAAAATGTGAAATCTCTACTTTTAAGCAAACCAACTATACTTGATTTTTTTTTCTGTAATCTGTAGACAATCCCTTCTGACCACATGAATTCTTGCTGCCCCCATTCAAAACAAAACTCACATGATGCCAATCACTTTAACACCAACAAACTTGTAAAAAATAAAAATAAATAAATAAATGGATAAGCAAACAATCAAACAAACAAATAAATAAATAAATTTTGCAAACTTTTCAGGCCGCGACCCACAAAATAACAATGCCAGTGACTCGCGACCCTTAATATCTTTTGAGGTGGTTATAAATATATAAACCTCACACACACACACACACCAGTGTGCACATATCTATAGGCCCAAACCTATTCATCATTTAATTTTGAAGAACACCATCCAGAGACCATCCTCCATGTTCAGTTGTGGCCTGTATTTATTTTTAATGTACGTGAGTGCCGTAAAGGTGTCAGAAAGTTTACCCTAGTGCCATAAAATCAATGTGATGTGTCTTTAATATACACAATCACCAAAGGGGTCGCAAAAAAAAAAAAGGCTGATGGCTTTTTATTTGTATTGTGTTGTTTTTTTTTATGTATTAACTACTATTTTTATCTTCTGTAGGTTATGGATAAAATACAGTAATTCTAAGTTTAATAAAGTAAAATTGATTTTTGCAAATCACCCTGTGACCCCTACTCATTGTCCTGCGATCCCCAGGGGGTCCCGACCTCCACTTTGGGAACCACTGCTTTAGAAGACCAGTAAGGTCAGATGTTAAGGAAGATATTGTGTATCATGTAGGTTGTTGATTCTTGCTTTGAGAGGATGTTGTCTGATTGTGTCCTTCAGGAATGGCCATAAATGAATTGGTGAAGTTGTTAAATTTTACTGATGCCTAAAATTACTAAAATTTAATTGTAAGAGTGGCAAACAGTTTTGGTTTCCTCATTTAAAGAGATGCATTTGCATGCCCAAGAGATATCCAAAGATTTCAAAGATATCCACCAATTGAAATGACATGCCTTAAAGCAGGGTTCACACCTGAACCAGCTAGTCAAGCTCTTACTAGATATACTAGAAACTTCCTGGCAGGTGTGTTGAAACTCAGCAGGACACCGGCCCTCCAGGACAAAGTTTGGACACCACTGCCTTAAAGGGACATTTTTAGTGTATGCACTGGCGTGTTCTGCTTATTTTGATTTTATCTGCTTTGTCAATTTCTGATTTTAAATATATGTAAAAAATAAATAAATAAATAAAATTATGGATGGATGGATGAATGAAAAAAATAAATGAATGGATGCATTAAATAATTTTTGTTAAACTTTATAACACAAAACTTGGTCAGAGAAGATATCAAGATCCCATAACGCTTTTTAAAGTGTAAAAAATAAATAAAAATAAAATTTTAAAAAAGCGCCAAATAACCACAAGCTAACAGACATTGTTTACATTTAAGTGTGATATTTAAAATGCACATCATTTTATAAGCTTTTATTTAGTATAAATACAAACAAAACTCATAGGTAGCTGCTCACTCTATCTGCTTTATCACTAAATGTTTGACTTTTTGAACCACAAGTCATTAGTTTCATACCTTCCAAAACAATAAAGTCCATCTATTTTGATTGATGTCTATCACATCCCTTACCCTATTACTAAAAGCCAAAACTGTGTAGAACAAAGCCTGAAAAAGATGTGCGTTGGCTTCTGTGATTCTGAAGCAAAACATCTTTCTGTTTTCTACTCACTACAATTGTCTTTCTCTGCCGTCAGATCATAGTAAACCCCTGTGTCTGTCTGCTCTCAGTTACTGCTGCTAAAAAAGATCCGAGGCAAGTAAAAAAGACCTTTGATATGCAAATCATACTCTTTTCTAACCTGCTACTCGTAATTTATTGTTAGCAGCCTGCTATATGAGCACAGAGGTCCCCTGGGTAGCAATTTCAACTCAAACACTTTAGGGACTTGCAGTTTGAATAATGCAATTTTCAGCCATTTTCCCAAACGAATACTCTGTCACCTCCAAACAATGCAATTTATAGGTTTTGTTGTCACACATGCTTCTTTCAGTAAGGTAACTATAACTGAGCTTTAATGGGTTTTATGCACCCATTTAATTAGGTTTCCATTTGATATTGTTACTTATTGTCACTTGTGATCCTTGATGCATTTGTTCCATTAATAGAATTATGTTTTGTCAAAGTATGAGATATTATTAGTATGATTCCAGCAACCTACGTTATAGTTTTTCCCATCAAATGGAGGTGACCATACAATCAATTCATCAATTGTAATATGATTCCACTGTCTTAAACAAACAGCAATGTTTTCATTTTAATATTTTAATCTTATTTTAGAATACCATTGTTTCATTGTGGACAGAACCTAATCTAATTTAAATGTTATTATATTTGAATACAAATACAAAAAGTGTATCAAAGCTGCTTTTTTGAAAGTAACCCCCAAACTAAAAAATACAAATAAAAATGAATGTTTCCAGCTATCTCAAAGCTAACCCTACGGTTCTGTATACACTGTAAAACCCGAAAGTCAACTTTAGCAAATTAAATGTGTAGTTAAATCAAAATTTACTGAAAGTTAATTGTACTCATTTGAAGAGTTTTAAACTCAGTGTTGAAGATAATGAGCTAAATTAAATACTTCATTACTTTAACTTAAATGGAGTAAGTTTACAGTACTCATATATATTAGTTTAACTCAAATGGTTTGTAGCATTTGGTTTCCTCAAACGGTTTGAGTTGTCTTAACTTATTGGGTTTTACTGTGCTCAAATTGTTTTCAATGGATTAAGTTCACATTACTCATAGGATTAGTTTTTAAACTTAAATGGTTTGTTGCAATCAGTTTCCTCAAATGACTTGAGTTACCTTAACTTTTTGGATTTAACAGTGTACTGTTTATTTATTTATTTATTTTTACAATAATATTTACATTGAAACTGGACATTTTTTCTCAGTTGGAACAGAAACATAGACTGAACAAGAACAACAGCAAACTAAGCTGAAGCAAACAAAAGAAATAAATAAAATGCAATACCACAAACATTATTTGAAGGTGCCATCCAGTGTGTTGATATTATGTTTAAACTCCTCTCTAGATGGTAAAAGCTATGTGGCTTAGGTAAGTGCATAAAGTATCCAGAAATTGTTTTTCCAAGCACATTTAGAGCACACAAAAAATTTATAGAAAGAGCAGAGAATAGAAAGAGCTGATTTTACCTTATTTGCAAGGGTTGTGAATATTAACAAGCTCTGCTCTCATGCTGCTTTCGGCTCATGTCTCAGGTTGATGTACTCTGAAATACACAAATGCAAAATAATATTTCAGATGTTAAAAATATTTGACCACATTGAGTAGATCAATGAATGATTTCAAGCAAAGTGGGAAAAGGGTTGAGTGAGTGAGCTATTTCTTCAATACTGATTCTGGCTAGTGTGTTGAGAAAGAAATCTAGGCTAAATGAAAGCTGCAAGCAGCGATGAAAGGGACCTCACACCCAGGTTCACCGCCACTCAGTGGCCTTAGGATGACAGAGGATCACCAATTTATGCCAAACTTCCTTTTATCAGCAGGTGGCACTATGGCTGTACCTAAATATGTGTATGCAGATGTCTTCAGGAAAGATATCTCATATGACTTTTCAGGCAGATCAGATAATGCATGCCTGAGTTATAACTACTTCCTGTTTCATGGCTAAACAAAGTTTGTGAGGCCGCCACGGACACGCCCTTCAATGGAAACTCTAGATCATCGCAATTTAACATCACCAAGGCCTTTAGATGACAATACCCATATTTTTCTTGTTGATTGATTGGTGTTTACCGTAGGTGCTCGGTCCCTAATTATAAATATACCCAACAAACGGGACCAACAGTTATGCATTTAGTGTTGTATTCCCTGGTTCTGTTGTGGAGTTGTATTACGTGTACCAGTATTAGTTCAAATACAGTCATATTTTAATATAATAGTATCAGATAGCATCAAATATCAGTTCACTATCAAATAAAGTATGTTGAAAGATTGTGTGATCAGTGTGTGTAAACCGGGGATGTCCAAACACGGTCCTGGAGGGACTGTGTCATGGAGAGTTTAGCTCCAACCCTAATCAAACACACCTGAACCAGCTAAATCAAGCTCGTACTAGACATACTAGAAACTTCCTGCAGGTGTGTTGAAGTTGGAGCTAAACTCACCAGGACATCGGCCTCCAGGACCGAGTTTGGACACAGCTGGGTTGGACATCAGCTCGGTTTAAAAATGACTTCTGAGTGTGTGCTTTAATAAATGACAAACAATGATCCATTTTTGTATTTCACTCATTTGACTGCTCCTAATTCAGACTTTTGAACTTGCAGCCACATACTGTATAAAAGACAAGAACATTTAAGGTTATAAGGAGCAAAATGATTAATACCTTAACCATCTGATGATGATACTATGCAAAGCAGATGTAGCAGGTCAAAGCCAGAGCTCTTCCCTGGAGTCGTTCGCATCGTTTACCACTATCAAAACCAATGAATAAACTTTTCCCTCAGTGCACCCTGGTATTTAGTTCAGCACTGTATGCATTCCTAATTAGTCTAATATCTGTCATAATGGCTCCCTGCTGTCCCAAAATGGCTGTCTTGACCATGTCTAGTCACATTAAAATGCCAAACTGAGGTTTGCGCTACAAAATAGATGGCGGTTTTCTTTTGAATTATTCACATGCACAAGTCTAGTGGGAACTCTGTTGGTGTAATGTGACAGGACCAATCTGACAAACTCTCACTCACAGATTGTCCTCTGTTGACATGGTGGCGAGCATCTTTAAGTCATTTTGCCAGGGAGGTCTTATCTGCTCTGCCATACCCCTATTTGCCCCATAAAGTGCTGCCATTTTGGGACTCAGCTGGCAGATACACCTGCCTGGGGCTTCTTGAAGGTCAGTAGATCAAACACAACCAAGTCTTGGAAATTGTCCAGGCCCTCCGGTTGTGCTTGGAAATCATCCTGTCTGCAGATCAGCCAAACAGCATTACAAGCCAAAAATGAGCTGGGCTAGACGGTCCCTATTCCTGGGTGTGATACTTGTATTTATCTTCTCCATAAATAGATTTTTCGATAAGGAGACGACGTGCATTTTGAGGAAATCCCTATATTTTTTATGACCCTAGGTTTTAACTATAGAAGTCATCTGTAAGATCTCATTCTAATATAAGTGTATATGATAGCAGTATTTTTATTATTTAATTTCATGTTTCCTCTTATTTATAAATATTTTTTATGAACATTGTAACTAAACTAAATTTCTTGTTAATAGGGTATATGCAGAGCTAGTGTTTCTTCCCATACTGACAAACTTCCGGTAAACGTGACTTTTTTTTCCCCCCATTTTGTACGGTTCCTTTTAAAGCATTGATGTTGTAATGTAATCAGTTAAATAGACTTTGGCATTCATTTACAGATCTGGCTTGAACTAATGCGCGTTTTTTCCTGCACTGCCATGCAAATCGTCATGCATGGCCACGCAAGCTCCTGCAGTGGCTTTTTCCAGATTTTTTTAAACATTGCTGCGCTGCATACAATGACAACCAGGTGGCGCATGGAACAACATTCTGGGGTGCATTTCCCAAGCTCTTTGACCAACCATGGTCGCAGTTCCGTTGTTACATAGTTCGTCAATTTGCTTTGTCCCGAAACCATATTTAAATAAATAAATTAATTAATTAATTAATTAAAATAAAAAAGAAAATCGCGAACACCATCGCAAACCTGTGTGGTTGGAACAAGGCCGGATTAACCAATGGGCCTTATGGGCACAGGCCCAGGGACCCGTGCTTACTAGGGGCCCCTGCGAGTGGGGAGAAAAAAAAACAATTTCGGAGTGTCTTTTTAGGCTAATTGCAAATAGCTTATGCTTATGAAGTGCTTCGTCGGCCTCTGGTCGTTAACCGATGCAGAGCCGACGTTTGTTGAGCTGGAACAATAGAACACACGACCAAATGATCATGTGTATGTTTGGCCGACCATATATAGATGTTAGAATTAAAGGGGCCGACGTGTTGACCTTCGGCCGACGTCGGCCCAACGTATGTGTGCTGTCTTGGTAAATCATCGTATTTATTAAGTTTATGACGCAAGATTAAAGTCATGCAGCATTGAATGACTTGAAACAGCGTTAAGTCTCTCCGCCATCATTAAAAGTTTGCCATAGTTGTCTTGACAACACAAATGTTGTCACCTCAAAGAAAACCCAGCCTCTGCTTTCATTCGATTGTAGAATGGAAAAAGCGACCGAGGTAACATTTTTCCCACTGAAGCGCACATACTCAGAGATGTATAAAGTACTAGAGACCCAGACTTAAGTAAAAGTACAAGTACTCTATCAAAAAGTGACTTGAGTAGAAGTAAAAGTGCTCTTTAAGCACCATACTTAAGAGGAAGTACTAAAGTATTCAACATTTTTTGTACTTAAGTACTGCAAGTAGTTTATTTTAAAATTTACTACTCAAGTACTGAAAGTAAAAGTACAAGTATTGTGTAATGTAGCTATTAAAGAATGCAGTCAAAAGACATCATATTGTTTTGTTATTTTAAATCTCTTTTTTATAGAGCTAGATTTGTTTCTTTATTATTTAATCAAAATATTTACTTTTAAGGAAAAAGTAAGCACATAGTAATTAAAAAATAATAGATTGCAAATAAAAAAACATTTCATTAAAAAAAAGTGATAATAAGTGATAATAAAATAAAATAAATAATAAAATGTATAAATAATAAATGTTTTGCATCGCAAAAAATAAACTATGCAGTAAGCACAATTTTCATTGCACACTCATTAATTTTGCTCTCTGTTCTACTGTCATTTATTGCACATCTAGAATCTTTGCTTGCGAATTGAAAGGTTTTGCTTGCATGTTGAAAAGTTTTGAACCACTGTATGCTAGAGTAATTTTTGTGTCTTTATTATTCAACAAACATATTTAGTATTAGACCAAAACTAAGTACATTGTAATTAAAAAATAAAGATTAAAAGAAAAAAAAAACATTTAATTAAAAAATGTCATTGGTTAAAAAAAAAATCTGCATTGCAAAAAATAAACTATTGCCATTTTATTCAGTTACCAGTAGGGTTTTTATTCATTTTGCTTTCTGTTGGGTCAGATTTTTTTGCGGATCTTAAATTTTTGCTTGCGAGTTGAAAAGTTTTGAACTCTTCAGCGCAGGGGGCGGTATCTTCCCTCTGGGATGAGAGGCCTTTTTCTATTGGTCAAACTGGATTGACGTCACAGCTTGGACACGGCCACTACATGTTCGCGCGATTGGACTCCTAACAGTTAGATGAGCGAGCGATGGCGAGCAACAGGTCTACTTCGAGGTAAGTTAACAAAAACTGTATAACTTGTATATTATTATCCACATGTCCCATCGGATAACATAACGACTGCTATTATTAGCTCGGAGTACTTCGTAATATAGATGAATAATCTCGATTAACTTACATTTGCTGTCGGCCTTCAGTAGTGCACAGCTGCAATAGGCAACGGAAGGCCGCTGTATGTTATTTTGGAAAATATACATTAATGTACCGTCACTGTAAAAACAGGCTTTGCTTATGTCTGTATGATGTCTGTAGATGAAAGCCAGGTGTACCTTAACTTCCGGTTGAAAACTTTTGTAGTGAATTATCAAGGTTTACAAAACGAAGCATTCTTTTACCTGTAATGTTAGACATGTAAGAATAATATATAGATAAAGTTTCACATTTTTAAATTAAATATCTTGTTTAATTATGTAATATATAGTCTATGCTTATATAAAATATTCAAACACGTTTTTTTCTTTTTGTGTTTACTGATTACTGTTTAAAAACCTTATTTTTCATAATTAAATTTATGTTAAATCTTCACTATTCCAAGCATGATGACATTCAAATAAGATTTATGCTGATGCTTATTTGCTTTACTTCTGTTACTGTAGTAACGTTAGGTGATCTTTTCTATTCAGACAATCAAAATATTTAAGGATCAAATCTGAAATTATCTCAAATGCAGATATAACGTAAAATCCACGTTTCCAAATCCAATTAGATCTATGACTACAGAATTTGTTCTTTTTTATTGTATATACATAATCTCTGAAACTGAACATTTGATAAAGTACTGTAAGAAAATAAAATATATATTTTTAAATAAACATTTTTTGTTCAGCCAAATTTAAGGTTAAAGAAATGGCATTATTTTGTCTACAACTTACCAGTAAAAATTATACCCAGTCCTCCAGTGATAATAGGTTCGGTCAGGGTTGTACCATGCAGTCTGTGCTAAAGTAGATCATTCAATTTTACTTAATTCAATTTCTTTTCAAAAGATTACCTTTTGAAAAAAATATTTTGTTTTTGTGAAGGAACATGATTTCATATCACATAATCAGGAAGAAACCATTATTTTGTAGAACAACATACCAGAAAATATTTTGAATTAATTTCAAGTCCATATCACCTATTCCTTCACATTTGATGCAATGCTTCTGAATGCCATGAATGTTACCTTTTCAAGTAATTTTGTTAATAGCTATATTGTTTATCTTTACAGATCTCTTCAGTGGGAGATTTTGCGTAGGTCCACTGATAGACTGGGGCATGTCATTGATCGGCAGCCCATTGATGTTGAATATCTGCAGTTGGTTTGCAGTCAAGAGCTATTGTTTCTTCGAACAGGAGCATCATATTTAGAAATTCCACAGTGCGTGGTGGATGCTCTTGAACACTTATCTGAGGTTATCTCTAGCTAGCTCTCACAGAGTTTTGTCCCTCCACTTTTAGAAAATGTAGCTGTGTGGATGCTTACCTACTATATACCTACTATATCCTCTAACAAAATAGATTGCTATCAGAAGTATGATGGGATCTGTAAAGACTTTTGAAGAGGTTGATGTCCAGTTTGTCACATGGAATTGTAAAGGCCTGAATGGTGCTGTGAAACGAGGTAATATACTAACTCATCTAAGAGAGCTGGGAGCAGAGATCACCTTTTTGCAAGAAACACATCTTAAAATTCAAGCACACAAACAACTATATAGAAATTGGATTGGACAATTATTCCACTCTAAATTTAATTGCAAGTCACGAGGAACGGCTATCCTCATCAACAAAAATATCCCATTTACTTCATCAGATATAATTTCTGACCCAAATGGTAGATATATTATTGTAACAGGAAAACTTTACAACACCGCGGTAACATTAGCAAACATATATGCTCCCAACTTTGACGACGAGAAGTTTATAAACTCAATTTTAACAATTCTACCCAAGCTTAACAGCCACAATCTTATCATGGCTGGAGATTTTAACATGGTGATGGATTCAGTATTGGACAGATCATCCAGTAAACAACAGTCTTTATCCAAATCAGCCAAACTAATCCAGAACTTTTTAAAATCTGAGAATATTATTGACATTTGGAGATATTTGAACCCAGCTAAGAAAAAATATTCTTTCTTCTCGCAACCACATAACTCTTATTCTAGGATTGATTTTTTTTTTTTTTAGATTCCAAATTATTTTCAGCAGTGAAGGATACTGACTATGACACTGTTATTCTATCAGATCATGCCCCACTAAAATTAAAACTAGCCTTTCCAAATAAATATAATTCCAGAACTTGGCGAATGGATAACAGCTTATTGACTAATGAAAAACATGTAGAGTCTATGAGAACCCAAATTGATTTTTATATGCAAACTAACAAAACCCGGAAGTATCAAAAAAAAACACTATGGGAAGCTTTAAAGCTTATTTACGTGGCCAAATTATCTCCCTTCATGCACACCAGACTAAATCTCAAAAGTAGAAAAGCAAAGATTATCAGAACAGATTTCAGATATAGATTGTCAATATGCAGTATCTCCTACAACAAAACTACTAACGAAAAGAACAGCATTGCAAACAGAATTTAACCTTCTCTCATCAGCCGAGACTGTAAAATTACTAAACTATTCTAGACATAAATATTATGAATATGGAGATTTAAAACAGGAAAATATCTGGCTCATCAAATAAGAGTATCTGAGACATCGAAATTAATAACAGAAATTCGTACGAGTACTGGTTGCATAACAAAAGATCAACTAGAAAATTAATAAAGAATTTAAAATTTTCTATATGAAACTATATTCAAGCGACTCAACAAAGGAAGCCAAACTATTTAATAATTTTTTTTAATAATTTTTTTTTTTTTTTTTTTTTAATAATGTATTTATTAATTTTTTAAGCAATACAGATACAACAACAAACAAGTGAACAGAACGTGCGGGGGAAAGAAAAAAAAATAATAAATTAAATAAATAAAATAAAATAAAATTAAATTAAAAAATAATAATAATAATAATAATAAAATAAAATAAATAAATAAATAAAAATAAAGAGGGGGGCATTAATAAAATTTGCAATATTGCGTATTCATGCACCACAAACCTTCATAAGATCTGACCTTGTTAAATCAACCCTCTGTGGATTATAGAGGTTATGTTTAAACCCATATGTAACAAAAATGGATCCCACCTCTCATGAAATAAAACATCTTTGCCATGTAAGACACAAGTTAAGTAGTCCAGTGGTACATATTCAAGTATTACCCTGTGCCATAAAGACTTTGTAGGAGTTTTGTCCGTTATCCAGTTCAGGAGAATACATTTTCTTGCACAAATGTCAGGAACTTGCAAAGTGTTTTTTTATGTTTGTCCATATTAATCTCGTTGAATATCCCAAGCAGCATTTGCTTGGGGTTACCACCAATATCAATAGATAAAATACCATTAATTTCTTGTTCTATCATAGCCCAGAACTTTTGAATTTCCCTGCAAAGCCAGAAACAATGAACAAGGTCTCCTTCCTCAGTTTTACATTTCAGACACATTGGTGACAACTCCTTTTTTAAACTTGTGCCTCCGTGAGGGAGAGATGTGAGCTCTATGTAGAATTTTCAGTTGCATGCTTTTACTCTGTTACATACACTTAGGGACGTTGCATTTTTTCCAAGCTTCCTCCCATTGATCATCTGTTATTTGTATATCAAGGGTCCTTTCCCAAGTCTCTTTCAAGGAGTCCGTATTTAAAGAGCCACAATCCTTAAGGGACTTGTAGAAACAGCTTGTTGAATTGTCCCTGTATGAAAAAGTTGTCTTTCCACAACTGAAATGTCCTGGTTTACGAGTATTGTAGTGTCTTTTTCACAAAGTCTCTTAATTGCAAGTAGCGAAAAAATCTTGTCGCGGAATATTATATTTATTGGTCAGTTGGTCAAAAGACATTAAAATATTTCCATCAAACAAGTCATGTAATGTAGTGAGACCTTTCAGTGACCAGACTTTGAATTGTGGGTCTTCAGTTCCTGGCAGAAAATCTAAATTATCACAGATGGGGGTAAAAGTTGAGGTGAGTTGAGATCTTCCTTCCAAACGTTTTATAAATTGCCATGCTTTGATAGTACAAATCGTAATGGGATTATTGCAGGAAAGTTTCACTAACTTAAGCTTTTTTAAAAAAAGCAAATTTCTGAGAGGGATTTTACAGAGTGAACTTTCAATGTCAAACCAAACTGCACTGGGTCCTTTATGTCTCCACTCAGAAATACAGTGCAAATGTACGCTTAATTGATATTTTCGAATATCTGGAAGGTCAAGTCCGCCTGCCGAAGATGAAAGCATTAAAGTTGAATTTGATACGTGCTCTTTTGTTTGCCCAAATAAAAGAACTGAACAGCCATTCAGTTTCTTAATGGTTTTGTGTGTAAAATTTATCGGTATCATTTGAATAGGGTAGAGTAGTCGCGTTAGAATATTCATCTTAAAAGGGAGATCCGACCCATCCAAGAAATAGGGAGAATGTTCCATCTTTCTAAGTCCATTCGAATGCGTTCAAAAGTGGAATAAAATTGGCTTTATACATTTGTTCATAGGAGGGGGTGACCTTGATGCCCAAATATGTTAAACCTTCTGGGGCCCACCCAAATGGAAATGATGGTAGTGTTTGGGGTATTTGTTGTAAACTTCCTATAGGCATTGCCACTGATTTATGGTAGTTGATTTATACCAGAAAAAACTGCAAACCTGTCAATCGTGTCTAAGAGATTGGGGTAGATGTTTCAGGATTTACATAAATATAAGATATCATCGGCGTATAGAGCAATCTTTGTGTGGTTTGTTTTGCTACCATAAAACCATTAATTTTATTATTTTCCCGTATTGCTTCTGCTAACGGCTCAATTATTAAGGCAAACAGAAGCGGTGAGAGAGGGCAACCTTGCCTTGTCCTTCTCAATTTTGAACATAGAGGATCTACATCCACTTAGTGAGTACGGCACTAAATGGCTCATTATACAATATTTGTACCCACTTAATAAATTGTTCACCAAGACCAAATTTATGTAACGTATGGACTAAAAAGGGCCATTCGATGCTGGTCGAACGCCTTTTCCACATCTAATGAGATTACAAGACCTTCTATGGATTGTTGTTTAGCAAGTGAATAACATTCAAAAGACGTCGCATGTATTTACAGAGTTACGGCCTACAATAAAGCTGTTTGGTCATCCTTTACTAATATAGGAAGAAAGCCTTCCAGGCGGGTGGCCAAAATTTTTGAAAGGATTTTGAGATCTACATTTAGCAGAGATATAGGGCGATATGACGAACAGTACTCTGGTTGTTTCCTTTTTTCAAAATTAGGGATATATTTGCCTCTCTCAATGACTGTGGTAGACGGCCTTTTCTAAAAGAGTCATTAACATATTTAATAATGGATCCACTAATAAGTCCTTGAATTCCTTATAGAATTCACAACTAAGTCCATCTGGACAGGTGCTTTCCAGATTGTAAACTCTTTATTGCTGCTAGAACCTCATTTTTAGATATAGGGGCATTAAGGGGTGATGACTGATCTTCAGATAACGTGGGGAGATTTAGAGTCGAGAAGAAAAGCTCTGTGGTTTGTGTTGTGTCCCCTTTTAGTTCTAATTTGTAGAAATTCTCAACATAATCTTTAAATGTATTATTAATGAAATACACTGTCCATAGAGTGTTTACCGTTACTATCTATATAGATTGTATGGATTGGGAGTCTGATCTTTCTTTGTTAGGTGTGCTAAATATTTCCCAACTTTATCCCCATGTTCATACATTTTCTGCTTAGCAAACGAATTTTAACTTCTGCCTGTTTTTGTTACAAGGGAGTCTAATGCAGACCTAAGCGCCGTGATTTCCTTTAGTTTAACAGGGCTTGGTTTATTAATGTATGTTCTCTCAGCATCCCGAAGCTTAGACTCTAAAATTTCTTTTTGTGCAGCTTGTTTACGCCTTTTACTATGTGTATACGCTATTATAATACCTCTAGAAAATGCTTTAGTTGTTTCCCATAGTAAGGATGAATCTTCAGTGAGACCGAATTGATGGAAATAAAAGTGTTGAACTCCTCAGTAAAATATGAAATAAAGTTATGGTCAGCTAATACAAATGGATGAAATCTCCAACCACTGGCTTTATTATTTTGATTTCCAAAGGAAAATTCAGTGAAAACTGCCGCGTGGTCAGATATTATTATATCTCCAATTTTGCAAGATGTTATGTGTTCCAACATATTTTTGGGAGAGAATAGATAGTCTATTCTAGTGTGACAACTGTGAACTTTTGAAAAATAAGTGTACTCTCGCTCTGCCGGGTGCAAGCCCTCCAAATATCTACATAATCAAAGTATTCACACGGGCCTTAAGTGTTTTTAGCCTGTACTGACAGGTAACAGTTTCCCAGTGGGAATCTGTCAATAATAGGACATAAATGGCAATTGAAGTCACCCCCAATAAATAATGTTTTAACTCCCCAGTCTGCTAATTTGGCGAAGGCTTCAGTAAGAAAATTACTTGGGTGACCAGGAGGCCAGTAAATGTTCATAAAGGCAATTTCTTTCCATGTAAAAGCCCTTTCAGAAGCACATAGCGCCCTCTGGTGTCTGTAGTAACTTCCACCGATCGTAGTGGCACACCTTTTTTAATTAAAATAACTACACCCCTACTCCTTGAAGTAAAAGATGAAAAATGGGCGTGCCATAACACCCCTGCGAAAGCTTAGTATGTTCTTGGTCATTTAAGTGGGTCTCTTGAAGTAATGCAACGTCCACCCCCTCCTTTTTTAGATAAGTCAGGACCTTTCTTTCTTAATAGGTGTGTGAATTCCATAACATTCCAAGTACAGACTTTCAAATTTACCATTTTAAGTATATGTTAAACATAAAGTAACCCCCATCTGTATAGATTAGGTTTGCATGAATATCGTACAAAAAGAAGAAGAAAAACAGAAAAATAAGGGGACAAAAAAAAAAAGAAAAGGAAAAAGAAATGAGAAGATAAAAAAGGGGATTCATCCACGTATACAACAGACACAAAACTGGAACAATAGAACAACAGTCCATTAAACATCAAAAATGTTCCCCACTAACTCTCGTTATAAGAGTAACTGTGAAGAAGGAGGCCCCTTAACGACAAAAGGACTACTAAAGAGTACTCCAACCTAAATAGTAAGCGGTAGTGCCGCTATAAACATCAGCATGGTTTAGAAACCGAACAGTGTGCCTTATTGGCCAATATTTCTCAAATACCCACAGTTAATTCACCATGTTACCTTCACATTAGTGTTTGAGTGTCTGAGAGACCTGTGGTGTGTTGGGCGACCATCAGGCAAGTGTTCTCCCAGCAGGTGATTCAGGTACTATCGGTAGACGTTGCATTCATCGAATCTAGAAATGCCACAACAGCAGCTGGGTCTTGAAACACCTTCACCGAGCCACGAAGGTTACCCTGAGGAGGGCAGGGTAAATTTGCCTGTATTCCGCGCCTATGGACTTTAGGCGTTTCTTAACTTCGTCGAACATCCTGCGTTACGGAGAACGGACGCGGAGAAATCTTGAAAGATCATCACGGTGTTGTTTCCGAATTTTAAAGAAGAAACCGCTGGATCCCAGCTCCCGCGAAGCATTTAACACACGTTGTTTGTCTTGGAAATTGTGGAATCTTACCAAGATGGGGACGCGGGTCGTTGTGTGGCGGGGGGTTTCGGAGCGAGGGATCGGTGCGCTCTTTCTAACTTTATACGGCCCTCTTTTGTCGTGATGGCAAAGGGTCTCAGGAAGCCATGACTCGAAGAATCGCGTTGGATTTTCACCTTCTATGCCCTCAGGTAATCCGACAATTCGGATATTCTTCCGTCTGCCCCTGTTCTCAAGGTCGTCCGCCCTCTCATTCAAGTCGTGCACAAGTTTCTCCAGACTTTGTAATTTTAGTTTTTGATCGGGGACAATTCATCCTCCATCTCCGAGATCCTGGTTTCTGCTTCTGCAATCCTTTTATTATGCTCGTCTAGCTCCGCGCGGTGCATTTGCAGTAGCTGTGAAATCGGGTCCATTTTATCATCTATGAGTTTAGAGATATTAGCTGTAATCTCCGCTACCGCATCCGACAGTGGGTTTGTGGATGAGCTCGTGTTGGCGCCGTCAGGATGTTCGTCAGCCTCCTCACGGCTGGTAAACTGCGTTTTTTTGCGTGGCATATTTTCCGATTGCCTCAGAAAGTAGTCATCTATGCTCATACTGTAGAGTACTGAGTCTGCGCGTGTAAAAATGTAACCTACTGAAAGTTTTTTAAATAAAAATATGACAACGTTGACACTACCGCTTAACTACACACAGCCTTCCTTCAAGCCGCCATCTTGGAACCTTTTTTAAATAATTTAGATATCCCTCCAATTAAAGAAAGTGATAAGAAGCTATTAGATGAACCTATAACTTTGGAAAGAAGTTAGTTTAGCAATACGTAGCCTTCAATCTTCAAAGTCACCTGGACCAGATGGATATACACCCCAATTTTATAAGATGTTCGCAGCAGAAGTTTCCCCTCTTCTCCTAGATGTCTTTAATAAATCATTAGAGAAAGGTCTTCTTCCAGACACATTTTATCAAGCATCAATTCCTTTAATATACAAAAAAGAAAGGATAGACTGGATCCGCATCATATAGGCCAGTGAGTTTACTAAATGTAGATAATAAAATATTAGCCAAAATAATGGCCAACAGGTAGAAAATGTGCTCCCAACAAAATTCATGAGGATCAAGACAGGCTTCATTAAAAATAGACAAATGACTCATAATATTTGCAGATTGTTTGATATAATATACTCCTCAAATTCTAACTCTCAATCTGAAATTCTCATCTCGCTAGATGCTGAGAAGGCCTTTGACAGGGTTGAATGGATTATCTCTTCTCGACCCTGTCAAGGTTTGGCTTTGGTGAAATATTCATCTCGGGATAAAACTTCTTTATGCATCCCCAATGTCATCAGTACAAACAAATAAGATAAGATCTGATTACTTTAGGTTAAGTCGCTCTACTAGACAGGGTTGCCATTATCCCCAATGCTTTTTGCATGGGCAATTGAGCCACTGGCTATCTATCTGCGTACTCTAACTGATTATAGTGGTATCATTCGAGGTGATGGGGAACATAAAATATCACTTTATGCCGATGATTTATTATTATATATCACCAACCCATGGAAATCTATACCTGCAATAATTTCTGCTTTAAAGAAATTTGGAGACATTTCAGGATATAAACTTAATATGGAGAAGAGTGTACTATTTTAAATAAATAATTTAGCTGATCAACAATCTTTTGAAACCCTGCCTTTTAAAACCTCAACCCAGTTTAAATATTTAGAAATAAAAATCACTAAAATGTATTTGGATCTATTTAAAGAGAATTTTCTAATGTTACTGGATCAAATATCACAGGACCTACAGAGATGGTCTCATGTAATTATATCATTAACAGGAAGAATTAACATAATAAAAATGACCATTCTTCCAAAATTTTCTTTTTGTTTCAATGTTTACCAATATAATATAAAAAATTGCTTTTTTAATAGACTTGATAAAATTATTTCAGAATTTATTTGGAACAGAAAAAAACCTAGAATAAAAAAGGCATTTTTGCAGAGATCAAAATCAAAAGGAGGAATGGGACTACCAAACTTTCAGGTATACTATTGGGCAAGTAATCTAAGGATGATGGCTTATTGGACACAAAAACAATCCCAGTTATGGGTAAATATAGAAGAAACATGCTGTTATCCTTCATCGCTTTCAGCTTTACTATTTTCTCCCTTGTCTACTATAAGTCCTGATCTATTAAAAAATCCAGTAGTTTCACATACTCTCAAGATATGGTCCCAAATCCGAAATTGTTTTGGTTGGCAAGCTGGCTCCCTCCAAAGCCCCATCACAAAAAATCATTCATTCGCTCCCTCATATAAAAATACATTATACGATGACTGGGTGGAAAAAGGAATTCATAATTTTCTAGACATATTTATTGATCAAATATTTCCTTCATTTGAGCAACTACAAAGTAAACACAATTTACCTCGATCCAATTTTTTAAAATATTTACAGGTGCGAAACTTTGTGAAACAAAACAACCCACTGTACCCTAATTCCCCAAATCAATCATCAATGGAAATGATAATTTTGCATGACCCTAATAAAAAGGGAGGGATTTCATTTATATAAGGAATGCTCTTCCAATTAACAAACACGGCAACTTTAGAAAACCTAAGATCCTCCTGGGAAGCAGATTTAGAGGTTGAAATCACCAACGAGCAATGGGAGATAGCCCTTGAACAAATCCACAGATCATCGGTATGCGCAAGACATGGCCTCATACAATTTAAAGTAATACATCGTTTACATTGGTCCAAACAAAAACTTAATAAAATATTTCCAGAAGTAGACCCTGCATGTAATCGATGTGGGCTAGAACCGGCGTCACTGGCCCATATGTTTTGGAGCTGCCCAAAATTATCATCGTACTGGGAAAATATATTTCTAACATTCTCAAAAATAGGTCAAAAGCCGATAGATCCAGATCCCCGTATAGCAGTTCTAGGCATTACTGATTTCGAGATAAAAACAGTACTGAACAAAATATAATCCATTTGTCTGCCTACTAGCACGAAGATTAATATTATTACACTGGAAACAGAAAGCCGCTCCTACATATACACATCTAATGAGGGATGTAATGAAACATATGGAACTAGAGAAAATCAGATTCTCCCTAAAAAAGAAAGAAGACAAATTCTATAAAATCTGGCAACCTTTCATGGCTTACTTTAAAGACATAAATTCGACAGGAAATAGTCAAATTGAAGAGGATTAGACCAATTTAGTTTAAAAACAGGAGTATATTATTTTATTTTAAATTTTCTTTACTCTTAATTATTATTTAATATTGTATTTATTATTTGTTTTCTTTTTGTAATTTTAATTTCAATTCAAATTCTTTTTTTTATTATTATTTATTTATTAATTTATTATTATTATATTATTATTTTTTGTATTAATCTATTATTACCATATTTATATACAGATTGTTTGTATATTACACGCTTTATTGTCAATTGTGGTGTGAATGTTTGTGTTTGTTAGTCCAAAGATGTAAGTTGTTGTGTTATAAAATCAAAAAACAATAAAGAAAGTTATAAAAAAACAAAAACAAATCTGAAATATTTTATGGCTTATGGCTATGATTTAGTATTCAAAAATGTTTCATTTTGATTATGTTTTAATTAAATTGGTCTTAAACTTCATATTTTTCATATTTTTATAGTATATTTATCCATTCTGGTACTTTTACCATAAACCAACATCTCAACCATTTGGTAGAGGCTGATATTTTAGAAATTATGGGATGTGTTGGGGGAAAATGTATTGATTGTGTTAACTAGCGACATTAGGAGTTAAGAAATGCAATAAATAAAAAAATTCTATTGGTTTTTTCTTGGTGTGACAGTTAAATGGTTACTTGTAATAAAATTGTGTCCTTTAATACAGCAGTAATATATATGAACTGTACCCTTAATTGGACCCGCTCAAAGAAAACACTCTTTCTGAATGTATCAAACAAAACTCATGCACAGAATGAGAATTTATAGCAAATAAACTAATGTAAATATTCTCCCGCCCGCTTTTTAAACGCTGACAGGCGAGGTCTTACACCCCTTTGATTGGTTATTGTCTTCACCTTCTCAACAGAAAGGGCTGCTATCGGCTTTAGAAATGAAAGCGTTGTTCACTGATGGCGGGAAGAACAGCCGCGGTTACAGTCTATGTATGTATAATACGCGGTTATCACAGGTAATCTATAATAGACACAGTGGAGAAAACTTGCACCTCATACACGCCCAGGTCTGGATCCACAAGTATCGCTTTAACAGCCAAGAGGAGATGAAAAGTTACATCACAAACAGGCCAGCGGGTCAAATGTCCAAAGTGAGAGAGGCAGAGATGGAGTCTCACAACATTTCTCTGTAGTAGTGAAATAGCGGCTCGTGTGCTGTGCCGCCTTCACTCGCCCCGCGCCTCCGTCCTTCGCCATAGTATTGCGACACCGCACATAGGAGATAAATGACGTCAGTACGTAATAACCCGTTATGCATTAACGCTTATTAATGCAGACGGATCATGGCTTTAGTGGTTTAAAACATGTTATTCTTCTTATTTAGTTCTGTTTTATTTCAAATAACTGGCCTATGAATGTTTAAAGTTTTAGGTAAAGACGTCAAATTATGCCCACATGCAAGCTGACCCACGATCAGACTATTCGTTTACCGGTAAATAAATAATGAAATCAGCTTAACCGACTCATCACGCTTCACGCAGTATAACCTAAATTACATATTTTTTAAAAGATTGTCATTCAGCCTACCTGCAGCGCACGTGAGATTTCTCGGTTGATCCGCGGTAAATCCACTTAAGCACTATATAGCTACCTATTCCATTTATATATATATATATATATATTATATATATATAGCTGGATGGCACTGGACTTGGACCAATCCCTGATAGCCCCTCTCTAAAGCACCGCCCATTCCGTTAAACTCCCTTTAAAAGGGTTGCGGCCGGAGGGAGCTGTTAATATTCTATCAAATTGTCTTTGCGTTTTTACTGACTGTGATAGAAATGGAGCCTGCGGCATTTTACTCTGAGAAGAGCGCTGTCACGTGGGCCAGCAAGCGAAAGGTAAGAAAGCTGTAATTTATGTAAGTGCTGTGTTGTTTCAAATTTTTCATTTTACGTCATATTTGTTGTGTGCTATAACCATATAATTCTTATCTCAATAGAATGCTGGTAAAGAGAACAAGAGCCCACAGACCACAAAAAAGACATCGACAACCCGACTTGTAAAAAAGAAATCGGTAGGTAAACTAATCGCTAAATCATTATTAAGCAGTGCCATTAGCAGAACATGCCTTTTGATGACTTGGTATTCACAACTAATTTTAATGTTACTTATTACACGCTGCTATGATTGAACGTCGGAATCCCGGTGCTGTGATTGTTTCCAAAGCTCAATTATCGGACTTCACAACAAGGCTTAAAGTTTTGGAGGCACGGCTTGGTTTGTTGGAGGCACGTCTTGATGGTGGAAACGAAATGACAAAACCAACCAAAACCAACATAATGACAGCGGAGCAAGCCACATCAACAGACTGCCATGTCGATGATGATATTTGGATGCTCAAATTGTCTGCCAACAGACTTGTGAGATGCGGTCATTACTTCAACATTCTCACGAAGACCACTCGTCATTGCTGCACCTGAGTGATTCTGACTTCGGTATTCCATTCAATGCATCTACACCCTTACCTCGTCCAACGGACATTTCGTCAATGGAGTTGACATCTCTCGGCCTAACCCACCCAGCTGACCTAACTGACCCGGTGGCAACTTCGAGGATTCACTGTGTAAATACATAAGGTAATACGATAAGGAGGGACGAGGCTGAATCCAGCTTCTTATTCGCAGCTTCTTATCGACTCTATCCGGTCCACCTTAAAAACCGTAACACTTACGTTTTTCAGCCTATTATTCATGCTCAAGAAAACACTAAGCAAGGGCTTATTATGTGGTCCTGGCGCCATCTTGTGGATAGACGATGTCAACCATCTTTGGCCGTCGACGAGTTCTCTCAGAAATTGTAAATATTTTAAAATAGGCCCCATTCCTACAAATAAAGTGCATAGTTGCAATCTAAACCACTATATATATATACATACATACATACATACATACATACATACTATATATATACACACATACATATATACATAAACAGAAATCAGACATTCATTGTTAAAAGGAAATGACAACTTTTCAATTTATATGATTTTGTATTTTATTTTTTTCACAGCATGCCACTATATTTCAAAGAATGATTTTAGAAATGCAGACAGAACCTTGAGCATGAAACTTTCCATAACAACCACATCCAAACAGCAAGCATCCCATCATAGTAAATATGAAATAACATTCCATCTCAGTCACCACAATAAATCAAAGGTCATCCTCTGATAATAATTGAAACTCGAGCTTTGTTTTGAAAACTAATACCTTTAAAACACTGCCTTAATTTGTCAAGTCTTGACATTCTGTCCGCAGAACAGCTCACACTGTATCTCTGCCTCCATTTGGTCAAAAGTGTTATCCTCTTAAAAATATAAATAAATAAATAAATAACTTCACTTCTGAAAGGTTCTTTTATCAATTTTTTCTGATCTCCTCCAAAGGGCAGAAGAGCTTCACTTGAATGTAATGGGTTGCGCTGACTTCATTGCTTCATGAAATTCTATACATCTTGATTTCATAATTACATTGATAGATGATAAAACTACAGCACAGCATGATAAACTCTCAGCATGAGTATGAAACACAGTGGAAATTATAGACTGCACTTAAACCTGCTTTTTCATTATATAACTGTAGGAAATGATGAAAATGTTCAAGTACACATAAAAGTTTGATAAATGTAAATGCAGCAATCTTGTGAAGTCTATTTTCTTTTCATATATTGTTTTCTCCCTCAAATGAAATAGTGACAGCCACCCTGGAGTGCAAGAAATCCCTAAATTGAAAAATTGAAGTAATGGAAATTATTTTCAGCACAGCAAGCTTTACTAAAACACTACAGCATCTATGATACAATGCACTTTGAATAATATCCACTTTCTACTGATTATATTTGAAAAGGAGAAAAAAAAAAAGATTAGTAAAATCCCATGGTCATTGCCAATTGTATAGCGACACTTTTGGCATATACAGTAATTTAGAAATAAATGAGAAACGCAGCCTTTTTTGATATATTTGTATGAGAATGATGGATATGAAGGAATGGAAATTTATTAAAATACTTGATAGCGATCCATCTATCTACAGTATCTATCTATCTATCATCTATCTATCTATCTATCTATCTATCTATCTATCTATCTATCTATCTATCTATCTATCTATCTATCTATCTATCGAATGATCAGTAACACTTTATTAAGGGATTAAAAATATAAACAAAGGCATAGAAGGTGAAAACAGTTAATAGCAAAAAAGCTCATAGCTAGTCACTTTTAACTTAATCATTAAAATAAAAGTTATATGATGTGAAGCAGTCATATTCTGGAAATAGCATGAATGATGCGATTTAAACAAAACAATGGCAACAACTTTATAAATATACACTGTAAAAACCAACAGTCAACTTTATCAATGAAATGAGTCTAGTTAACTCAATTTACTGAAAGCTAATTCTACTCATTTGAAAGAGTTAATTAAATACCTCATTACTTCAAACCATTTGAGTTAAACTAATCCGAGTAGTACTGTGAACTGTAGGACTCAAATGGTCCATTGCATGTTCAAAAATTGACAGAGATCTGAGTTGAAAATTAAGAAGTTTTATTTGGAATGCAAGAAGTTAGAGAATACATGTTCTGCGCAGAGGGATATAATGGCAAATCAGCTTCTGTATTATACTTTCATTCAGGCTTTATATTGTCTCTCACACACATCCCTAACCCCAACCTCTATAGACTTATATGGAGGTTGTCTTAACAGGTTGGACCATTCAACAACCAGATATTCTTCTTCCTAGTATCTGTGTATCTTCTCTTAACAGTTCACTTTTAAGGCAGATGTTTCAGAGCATGTACCACACAGCTCATACATCTTGTCATCCTCCATCACCCCCACCCAAACACAGGATGCTGCTAGCATCCGGCTAACATTCTCTATACTTTCTGCACCTAATATAGCAGCTCACCCTTTAAAGCAAAAGCCTTATGTCTATATTTACTACGTACTTACTAACAAAGCTAATAAAATGCTTATCCTTCAATCCCTCTCTTGGCCTCTGAAAAGAGGCCACACCACTTTAATAAACACTTTAAAAATCTCATAATTCTTGGTCCAATATGTCCAGATGAGCTTGGGTCGAAAACCTCTGTGAGGAAAGACACCCAAGCGGCCCCCTAGTTGGCTCATGGGCGCCAACCACATGTTCACCTGACACCATATCAGACCGATTAGGAAAAATAAAAGCATAAAACACAATCATAACAGTCAAACAATGATGGTCCCTATAAATTCCCTATAAACCAGTGTGCCTCAGGCTGGACTGGGCCGAAAACCCCTGTGGGGAAAGGCACCCAGGTCGGTCCCCTAATTGACGTTTGGGCAACCACAACATGTCAGCTGAGTCAATCACACTGAAATTATCTAGACTACAAACATTTCAATAATAAAAATTTAAATCTTAACACATTTCAACAGCAAATTTCTCAAACATCAATATCTACAAAAACACATAACTTTGATGATCAGCATGCTGCAAAGAAGCAAGTTATTGGGAAAAAACAACATTTATAAGTCAGATTCCTCCTCCTCTTCCTCCTCATCATTATTTCCAGGAGATACCAGCAGAGGCACTGTGTAAGGGGTGGAGCTCCATCTTCCTTTTCAATTGCTGCTATTATCACCCTGTTACACAATGTTCTGATACACGGGATGCAACAGCATCCACAGGTCACTATTATGGCCACAAATGTAGCTATAGAGATCAAAATTGACTGTAAACATGGGTTTATATTTTCCAAACACACCGGCCGCCACATCATCAAATGGGTTATTTACACCAGAGGTTATGCCATTGTTTGAGAAAGGGTTTTAAACCTTCTAAAGCCCTCGTTACTGATCCGTCTGGGGCAGTAGTTATTGGGAATAAAGGAACAGCAAAAATTCTGGAAAAAAATACAAGTGCCCCCCTATTCCGCTAGGAGCTGTCTAATGCTATTCTATTTTGTATAGCCATTATGAGGTTGGGGCCAACTGCATTGTTGATAATCTGTTTGCACCACAAACGGTTATATGCCCTACCCTGACTAGCACTGTTCCGGTGGGAGCAAAATTAAAAACTTATAATATAAATTATTATTTATAATATAAATATAAAAATAAAAATTTATTGGTGGAAATATTTCCGCTAGAGTGTCACACCTTTTGGTCGATACTGCCTAGTCAAATTTATCATGCATCCACATCCCACCGGATCTTTGATTATCAATGGGGCTGGTTCTATTCTAAGGGTTGGTCTAGCTTTTGCACATGCAACACAATCTGTCATTCCTGTTTGTTTAGCTGTGGAAATCATCCATTCTAACCACAAATTAGTTTCCCCATATCCTGTGGCTTTCTCTAGTACATCCTCAGGGGTTAATTTGGTATAATCCATTTGTATTACAACCCTTCGACCTCTAATTTCTCTACTATGATCTCTGATTGGGGGTCCTATAGTCGTTGTCTTGTTTCTATCTATTACATTGACCCTGTCTAAAAACTCAACTTCTATGATTCCCAGGGGGTCAGTTCCTGATATCTCGACTCCTAATAGTATATGTAGAAACTTAGGCGGATTGTTTTTTTCCAGCATAATGGGTCTCATCTAGGGGGTATCCTGTCCATCCCCTATTGACATAGTAATAGGGTTCTGGGTAGGACTATAATCCCTTTGTATTTTCAGTTTTCTCCACTCGTTTTTAAATTCCCCTAACCATGTTGGTTTGGCGTCCATTTCCCTGTGTATCCCCACTACTTGATCCCCACCCTCTACACCACCCTATATCTCTGCCTTACCCCATTGTGTTACACCATGCATATAGTCTGATCAAAACAAAGATATACGTCATATCCTCGCCACGAACTATGTGTCCCCCACAGTCAATTACCTGACATAGATCAAATGGTAAGATGTTGTCTCTCCCTTTACATATTCTATGGACAGCCCTCCATAATACTTGGAACACCTGTTTTCTTCCCCTAGGGATCTTCTTACTCTGGTTGTGTCACGGATTGGCCAGGCTCTTCCACCAGCATCACGCAAAGATCACCATCACCTGAGTATTAACCACACACAGCTGCACCCCAATCACTTATAGTCACTATATAAGCACACACCTCACTTCACTCAGGGTCCGGTCTCGTTCCTACGAAGCGGACTCTGAGTGAACACCTCCTGGTAATCACTAACCCTCGATATCCGTATATTGTACTTATCTGCTCTCTGTCTCTCCTAGTTTGTCCAGTGTTCCTGGTATCCTGTTGCCTTGTGTTTGTCGTCAGTCTGTCTTCCCCGCAAGCCCTCTGGTGTGTGCACTCGGTCTCCCTCAGTATCAGTCATCCAACCTGCCACCAAGGGATCTCTACGAACAACCAGACTCCACTCACTTCTCCTCCATTCTACTTATGTGCTTACATGTGTAAATAAACATCGTTAATATCTCACTCACCTTCCTTGTCCGTCTGCTTCCCATAACAGAAGACCGGACCTTACAATCAACAGCATGAGCACTCACGATCCCATTCAAGAGTTGGTGGACTCGTTGAAGAGAGTTTTATTGCCATCTACTCCACTTCCCGAAGCACCACCAGCACCGAGCACTTCTTCACCGTCCACCCACTCATCCAGTCCCATGGCTCGACCAGCGCCCTACTCTGGCGGGGCGGAGGAGTGCAATGGATTTCTTTTGCAATGTTCTCTCATATTCACCATGCAACCTGAGTTATATCCCACAGATCGGTCCAAAATCGCATTCATCATCTCCCTTCTCTCTGGATCGGCTCTTCGGTGGGCAGAAACCATCTGGCAACAGTCTGGGCCGGTAACCAGCTCCATTCAAGCTTTCATCAAGTACTTTAAGGAGGTTTTTGGTCGTGCAGATGCCGAAGTAGCAGCTGGAGAACAGCTATACCATCTCAACAGGGAGCCATGTCCACTCAGGATTATGCGCTCCGGTTCCGTACTCTGGCTGCTGCTAGCGGATGGAATGAGCGATCTCTCATCACCACCCTACCG
Source organism: Danio aesculapii (assembly GCF_903798145.1). Classification (NCBI taxonomy): domain Eukaryota; kingdom Metazoa; phylum Chordata; class Actinopteri; order Cypriniformes; family Danionidae; genus Danio; species Danio aesculapii. The sequence continues at coordinate 20,943,345 of NC_079448.1, read as the reverse complement.
GCTCGGACTGGAGCCCAGCCTCCGACTACAGCTAGCAGCCCTCGACGATACCTTGGGGTTGGAGAAATTCATCCAACTATCCCTCCGCTGTTCCGATCGTCTGAGGGTATACCAGCACGATCTTCCAACCTGTTCCCCAAGCACTCCTCCGTTCGCCAGAGCCAGCAGTCCCTCCAGAACCTGAACCAATGATCGTGGAATCTGGTAGACTCACCATCACTGAGCGACAGAAGGAGGCTGACCCGGGGTCTATGTATGTACTGTGGTGCCGAAGGACATGTCAGGCTGGACTGTCCATTCGTCCAGCACGTCCCTTGGTGAGTGTATTCAGTTCCCCTATTGAAAAAATGCATCCTCTCACCACCAATGTCCAGTTAACTACCCCTTCTGTATCTGTTTCAGTCACGGCCCTCATTGACTCCGGGTCAGCTGGAAATTTCATCTCGTACGCCCTATGTCGCCAGCTCCATCTTAACACCGAAGCCTCGACGCACGTTCTACCAGATCCAACCCATACCAACGCAATCCATTCCCAGGCACGTATCCATCGCAAATGTGAACCTATCTATCTCCAAGTGGGATTGCTCCACAAGGAGGAGATCCAATTTCTGGTTTCTGGAGGGTGCATCCATGGACATTCATTCTAGGGCGCCCGTGGCTGGTGAAGCACGATCCCCTCCCTCTCTTGGGGCACAGGAGAAATAAGAAATGGGGTGAAGACTGCAAAACCAGATGTTTTCCCGACCTACCTGTTCAACTTCAGAAACCACTTACCATCTATGTCACGTCTGTCGAAAGTCCAGTCAATAAACAATCCATTCAAATCCCGAAGATCTACTCCACATATGAAGACGTTTTTGCCCCCAAGAGAGCTTCCCAGCTACCTCCACATCGACCATGGGACTGCGCCATAGACCTGCTGCCAGACGCTCCTATGCCAAAGGTAGGATCTACCTATTGTCCCTTCCGGAAACTAAGGCCATGGAGAGTATATTCAGGAAGCACTGAGTCCGGGGTATATCCGCCAGTCCACGTCACCCGCTGCCTCAAGCTTTTTCTTTGTGGCCAAGAAGGATGGAGGGCTGCGTCCTTGACTCGATTACCGAGTTCTGAATCAAGGAACAATTAAGTTCCGGTATCCCCTTCCTCTCGTCCCTGCGGCCCTGGAACAACTCCGATCCGCCAAGATATTCACGAAGTTGGACCTCCACAGCGCCTACAATCTGGTCAGAATACGTGAGGGGGACGAGTGGAAGACGGCGTTTGTGACCCCTACAGGGCACTACGAATACCTGGTCATGCCCTATGGCTGGTCAACGCCCCCTCCGTATTCCAGAACTTCATCACGAAGTCCTCCGGGAGTTCCTCAATATCTCGTCATAGTTACATTGATGACATCATGATTTACTCCCGGAGTGAGGCCGAACACCGCCACCACGTTGCGGAGGTCCTACAAACCCTCAGAGACCATCAATTGTACCTCAAGGCTGAAAAATGCTCTTCCACCTACCATCGTTCAGTTCTGGGGTACCTTATGATCAGAAAGGGGTTCGCATGGACGAGGGGAAGGTCACTGCCGTGTCTCCTGGCCCACAACCAACAACTATTAAAGAACTCCAACGATTTCTAGGTTTGCCAATTTCTATAGACGATTCATCCACAACTACAGTCTCATTACGCCCTTCCTCTGACCAACCTACTCAAAAATCACCCCAAGACACTCTCCTGGCCTCCCGAAGCCGATGCAGCCGTCCAACCCTCCCAAACAATCATTCACTCAAGCTCCACTCCTGACTCACCCAGATCCTGAAATCCCATTCGTGGTCGAGGTAGATGCCTCGACAACTGGAGTTGGAGCCATCCTGTCACAACAGCAAGGTACACCAGCATTACTCATCCATGCGCCTATTTCTCAAGGAAGCTCAGCCCGGCGGAGAGAAACCTATGACATCGGAAAATCGGGAGCTATTGGCTATCAAGCTTGCCCTTGGAAGAATGTCGAACACTGGCTGGAGGGACGCTAAACATCTTTCCAGGTGATACAGACCATAAGAATCTCCAGTACCTCAAAGAAGCCAAAAGACTCTGTCCTCGTTAGGCCGATGGTCCCTGTTCTTCTCCCGATTCCAATTCTCAATATCTTACCGACCTGGGTCAAAGAACATCCGAGCGGACGCACTTTCCCGTATTTATGATCAGCCGGAAATCATGGAGACCCCAGCCAGAATCCTCCCAGAAACAGATCACGGTCTGTCCCATCACCTGGTCCGCTCCTACAGTCGTCGCCACTCCCGAATCCAGGACTCCGTTGGGCTGTCCCCCCAATCGTCGCTTCATTCCTGAAAACCAACGGGTAGATCTGATCCATTCCACCCATACATCTTTGGGCACAGGGACATCCCGGGACCAACAACACCCTCTCGCTGCTATCCCAACGCTTTTGGTGGCCGCACATGGCGAGGGATGTGAGGAGATACGTTCAAGGCTGTAGAGAGTGCGCTATGTCGAAGAGGTCCTCGCCATCTACCTGCAGGTAAACTCCATCCCTTGCCCATCCCAAACCGCCCCTGGTCACACCTAGGAGTGACTTCATGACAGATCTCCCATCATCTGAAGGTAATACCTGCATTTTAGTCATTGTCGATCGATTTTCCAAATTCTGCCGTCTGATTCCCTTGAAGGGTCTGCCCACAGCCCTGGAAACCGCGAAACCCTATTCAACCCTGTCTTCCGATGCTTTGGGTTACCTGAGGACATAGTCTCGGACCGAGGACCCCAGTTCATCTCCAGACTATGGAAGGCCTTCTTCAGACTCCTAGGTGTGACCGTCAGCCTCTCGTCTGGCTATCATCCACAGACCAACGGCCACACAGAGAGGAAAATCCAAGAAGTGGGGCGGTTCCTCAGAACATTCTGTCACGGTCATCAAAACTCCTGGAGCCAGTTTCTGGGCTGGGCGGAATACGCCCAGAATTCCCTGCGGCAACCTACCACCGGACTTACGCCATTCCAGTGTATTCTGGGCTTCCAACCTCCACTCTTTCCCTGGGATGGCGAACCTTCTGATGTCCCCGCAGTGGATTACTGGTTCCGGGGAGAGCGAGAGGGTCTGGGACGATGCTCATCACCATCTCCAGAGGGCAGTTCGCAGAGCCAAGGAGGTCTCCGACAAGAGGAGGATTCCAGGCCCTAGCTATGCGCCGGGGCAGAAAGTTTGGCTCTCCACCAGAGACATCCGCTTGCGACTGCCCTCCCGAAAACTTAGTCCCAGATTTGTTGGTCCCTTCACCATTCTGGAGCAGGTCAACCCCGTCACGTTTAAGTTACAGTTACCACCACAATATAGGATCCACCCCACATTCCACGTGTCACTCCTCAAACCCTTTCACGACCCTCTGATTCCCTCCACAGAGCCTGGCCATGAAGAGGAACCTCCTCCCCCCACTGATGTCGGAAGTCGGATCCATCTACAAGATCAAGGACCTTCTACGGTCCCGACGTCGTGGTGGTCAGCTGGAATATCTTGTCGACTGGGAGGGATACGGTCCGGAGGAGAGATCTTGGGTCCCCAGATCAGATATATTAGATCCTGCACTTATGGAAGAGTTCCACTCCAATCACCCCGAGTTTCCAGCACCTCGTGGACGTGGTAGACCACCACGGCGTCGGAGGTATAGGCCCTCAGGAGCGGGCCCTGGGGAGGGGGTAATGTCACGGATTGGCCAGGCTCTTCCACCAGCATCACGCAAAGATCACCATCACCTGAGTATTAACCACACACAGCTGCACCCAATCACTTATAGTCACTATATAAGCACACACCTCACTACACTCAGGGTCCGGTCTCGTTCCTACGAAGCGGACTCTGAGTGAACACCTCCTGGTAATCACTAACCCTCGATATCCGTATATTGACTTATCTGCTCTCTGTCTCTCATAGTTTGTCAGTGTTCCCGGTATCCTGTTTGCCTTGTGTTTGCGTCAGTCTGTCTTCCCTATTTTTATAATAAAAAATAGCAAGCACAGTAAACTTATTCTAATGTATAGACGGAAAATGGTTATATTCTGGCCTTTAAATGTCTTTTCAATAATGTGATGAACTCTATAGAATTCCAACTTGTCTAAACCACACCCCAAGCCGGGGGTATTGACAATCTGGTGATGTGTAATTTGTCACACCACGTTCTCATGCAGATTAGACTGCTCTCAAAATCCTCATATGTGGGTAGGTCTCTGGCAAATGTTTTTGTGATCAGGTGGAAAACTATTCTGTCTGCCTGTAAGTTATAGCACAATCACATTTCGTTTTCCTCTGGGCCTTTACCTTGTCAACCCCATATCTTTCTCTGAATTTTTTTGCTATGCCCGCTCCAAATGCACAGTCTGCACTGACACAATGGGCTACAGCTTCTCCTTTAGGGGCTGTGAATAAATCCCCAGTTTTTGTGGACCACCTGCAACGTTTTTAGTTACTTTGTGATGGATGAAAACTTTTATCGTATGTATGTGTTGTGTGTCACCTCCTTTTGTGGTACCCTCACTTCCCTCCTGCACCTCCTGTGGTATCCTCCCTCTCTTGGACCTGCGAAGCAAGGTCCCACTCTGGTGTCGTCCAATGATCTGGACGGTGGGTCCACCGGACAGCACTGGCTCAGATGGTACCAAGTGTCACCTTTTCCTGCAAGACGAACACAGTGAGAGGTGCGTGCAATTACCTTAATTGGAGCAGACCAGCGAGGCTCTTTCCATTTACGCCTGTAGATTCTCAATCTCACCCAGTCCCAAGTTCGGTCAGGTAGGTGCTGGATATTCGTGTCCCCTAAAATCAGTTGGTAACATTTTGTCAAAAGATTCAATTAGAGCAGTCAATTTGTCATAGTAAATTTTGTGTGATAATGGTTGTACTGGTTCCAATTGTAGTGGGGTCAATGGGCCAGGAAATTGGCGACCAGTCAACAGTTCGAAGGGCGTGTATCCTGTTGCCCTGCTCACAGAGCTCCTTACTGACATCAAAGCCAGTGGAAGAGCAGCCAGCCATGTCAATTTAGTCTGTGCACAGATTTAGCCAATTTGTTTTTTCCATGTAGATTCAACTGCTCAACCTTACCTTGTGACTGTGGGTGATAGACTGCCCCGAAATGGTGTACTAAACCCAATGCCTTTTCCACATCAGCCAGATGTTCATTTTTAAGTGTGAGCCGTTGTCAGATCTGACCCGGCTCGGAAAACCATGACGTGGGGATGTAATGGGTTTATTAGACATTTAATGACAGCAGTGCTGTCTTCCTTGCCCACTGGGAAGGCCTCTGGCCATCCAGTATATGCATCAATCATAACAAGCAAGTATCGTTTACCATTTACCTGTCAATCATGTCAGTGAAATCAATTATAACTTCATCCCCAGGGCCATTTGTCAATGGAACGATCCCTGAGATGGTTTCATATTTGGTTTGACATTGTGCATCTGACAGATGTCACATGTCGTATGTACCCAGAAATTAGGTGTGCATAAAAGGAGCACCATGATTGCACATGCTCGCCGACATTTGCTTATCACCACAGTGTGCAGGTGTGTGGGCTTCTTTCAACACGCTTGGGGACCTAATGACGCTGGGAGCAAAGCTCTACCATCAGGTGCTGTCCAAAAGCCATCCTCGTGTCTGATTGCCCCTTTGTTTTTCCCACACAGACTTTTCTTCAGGAGCAGCCATGTCTTGCTGCTCAGATAAGAATTCTCTTGAGAATTCTGGTAGGAGGGATGGTCACGTCTGGCTCAGATGTGACCACAAACTTCTGCGTTGCTTCATTCCCTTTTGATATTAGGTCAGTTCCTTGAGAATGACCAGTGCACTTGATAATAGCCACTTTGTTTGGCAACATTATGTGCTTCAGAGAGCTCTCTTGCTTCTTTCTCATGAGTAATAGGCCGGCCAGAAGAAGTTGGTGAATCCACATCTGATCCACAACAGGCAGCTCCACGTGGGCTGTGGACCACTGCATATGCAGAATCAGAGTAGATGTGTGACAGCCTGTCCTTTTGAATGTCTCAATGCATTGATTAGGGCCAATAGTTCTGCTTTTTGTGCAGATTGTTTGCCAATTAGGGGTTCAGCTTGTATTGTGACAAATTGGTCACCCTGTAATTGAACCACAGGCAAATCCTGCTTTCAGAGGTTCCATCATCCCGCCTTGTGGCAATACCATCCGTAAACAGTGTAATGGCTTGTCTGTTTCAGGAAGTGGGGAGGCATGTCAGACCCTCCCTAGCTACCGATAATCTTTCTGTCAATGGTGGTCCCCATCAGTCATAAGGTCAGCCATGTTGATCCCATTGTGGCTGTAGGTGATATTTGCAGCTGTCAAAATTTTTAGCATTCTTCTCTGCCGTAGGGCAAGAGAAGGTGAATGAACTTGAGTTAACAAACTGACCACTGAATGAGAGGTCCTGATCAACACATGATGGCCCATGACGATGTGTGGTTGTTTTCTGTATTATTTTAGCTACACCTGCAGCAAATCTGGCACATGGTGGTTTGTCTAGCTTCTACCTGGTCTAGAAGTACACTGACGTACAACAAATTCTCCTGTTACCGTTACCTTCGTTGTCGTTGATACAAAAACCCCATGCGCGCTTGTGATTGTTTCTGACACGTCTAATTGAAATGGCACTTTTATAGTCTGGAGAACATAAGTTACTACAGTGAGCCAATTTCTGCTTTCATTTTCTGGAATGCTTCCTCAGCCTCCATTGTCCAATTCCAATTTTGTCATCAAGTTTCTCATACCACATTGTTTAACCATGCCCCTAAGAGGACTGGTCAGAGCCACATATTGTGGGACGAAATGTCTGCTAAACCCCTGTCAGACTAGGAAAGAAAGCAGGCTTTCACAGTGAGTGGCTTTGGGTATGTTAGTATGTCCTGTTTATGTGTGGTGATACCCCCTTCCACTTACTCCTACCACTCTTCCTAAAAGGTAGCCCGTTTGTCTGCAAACCTGTAACTTGACTCTGCTGACTTTCAACCCTGCCTCCCACAGGTTTCCTCACGACAGTCTCAGTGGCCTTTAAACATGACTCTGGCGAAGGTGCAGCTATCAAGATTATCATCAACATACATCACTGTCACCACTCCCTCTGGTAACTGACAGTCCTGTAATTGTTGTTTCAAGACCTGATTAAAAATGCCCGGGCTCAAGATGAACCCTTGTGGTAGTCTATTGTAAGAATATTGGGTTCCTTTGAAAAGTGAAGGCCAAACAATCTTTACATTCCTCTGAATTGTTATGCAGACAAAATGCATTTGCCATGTCTATGCAGGAGAACCATTGGTTGTGATACGTTTACCATGGAAGGGCAGTGTATGGGTTAGGGACAGCAACTATTTGGGTAGTAACTCTACTGTTGATTTCTCTGAGGTCATGTACCATCCTATACTTTGCTTCCCTGTTTAGGGACTGGAAATATAGGGTGTGTTCCATTGTGACTGGTGGGGAGTCAAAACTCCAGAGTTAAGTAGGCCCTCAATCGTTGGCTTGATGGCAGCTACGGCTTCTGGTCTATTTCTGTACTGTGGGACCCCATGTTGGTGGGCCGTCAGAGATGTTAAAAGTGACAGGTGTTATATTACAGTATCCCACGTCAGTGGGTCCTTTTGACCATAATCTTGTGGCATGGAGTTAATTAATTCTTCTGTCCCCTCCCCATCAGATTTATCTCTGCCATGACACCTGGAAATCCATTTGTGTTCCAGAGTGCCCAGGTCAAGGGTTTCCCTCACTACTTTTGTAACTGTCTGCTGATAGGGAGTAATACAACTGTGCGTTGTCTGTGGGCTCCCAGTCAGTGACAGTTAGTAGTCTCTTTGTCATTGAGCCTAGCTCCCTAGCCTCATGTGTGGGGTGCAATGCCAGTGATACATGTGGGGCAGCAGTCTGCCTCAATTTTGTACCATGTTTCTTGTTCCTCTGTTAAGCAGATTGGAGCCACCACACCTTCTTTCCCTATCAACAGACCTGTGCTTTTTAGGCTCCACTGTGAGCCTTCAATATCTATGAAGGCCTCCTGATACACATCGTCTTCCTGTCTGTCATAGAACAGTGTGCAGTGTAAATCATCAGGGGGAGGAATGAAATATCTAGTGTATATATCCACGCTTCCATTCTGGAAGAGTGAATAGGCTCCTGTCTGCGATGGAGATAGCAGAGCCCAGTAAATGTCTACACAATTGTCTGGGGTGGGGGATGGTGCAAGTAACCACTGATTGTGTCCCATTCCACCTTTGTAGTGAGCAATTAACCGTCTGCCCAGTGGGGAAGGAAACAATTACTCCTTCAGGGGGTGCAGAGTATACTAGCTCCAGCCTTTTATCAATAAATCTCTACCCAGTAAGGAACTGGCGAATTAGTGGAGTAGAGAAAAGAGTGTGTGAGTTGTTGCCCTGCAATGGCGACAGGAAGTGGTTTAGTCAGTGGCCATCTTTCAGTATCCCCAGAGAAACCCATAACTTCTACATGTTTTGATGATAATTGTCGTCTGTCAACACCATCAGTAATGGTGGAATAAGTGGCTCCTGTATCTACTAAGGCCTCAATGTCACTATCGTTGACAGTGATGGTCAAGAGGGGCTCGGCCATAGCCCTCTCTTGGGCTCTCTGTGAGGACCTTCATGCATAATAACCATCCTCTGTTCCAACCCACTGTTGAGTCAGTGGTTGCTGGAAACTGGGTTGGTTCGGCGGCACTGGCCTATTACCCCACCCTCCCCTTTGGGGTTGTCCTCTACCTCTCTGCATTCCCCGCCCCCTATTTGAAATTGAGGGGGTTGGCCTCCTTGTCCGTTGTGGCAGTTTCTGTCCATGTGCCCAGGGTGTCCACACAGGTAACAGCTATTATTATTGTTGGGCAAGTATTGGCCCAATGACCGTTACCTCCACACCTGTAGCAGCCAGCTAGCCTGACTGTTCCTCGACCCCTAGCTCCTCCCCTCCCTCTACTCCATTGTAGTTGACTTGGAGGATATTGGGGGGTGCCGTCATAACTACCCTCATTTGTTTGTGAGGGAGGCTGGGCCGTTTGAACTGTCATCTGTTTTTAACCTTTATTCTTTGCTGTTTTTTCTTTCTCCAATTGCAGCTTCAACAACTCTTTTTGTAATTTTAATAGTTCACCCCCTTCTTTGTCTGCTCTCTCTACCGCTTTGTCTATGAAATGTACTGCATACCTTTCCATTTAGTATCATCACTGCCAGGTACCTCAGGAGATTGTTCCATGGCTTGGGTCACACCAGCTGGAGCTCCTTGCAGTACAGCAGCCTGAAATTCTGTTAGTGACAGGGTTAGACATTGGGTTTTCATCACATGCCTCTTCCTATTCTTGGCAACATCGATTTATATAGGCTGCACTGTTTTCCCCATCCTTGTGTTTAAATTTCAAATTCTCAAACATGGTATCAGGGGGTGGGAAACTTGTCCCTTATAGCCTGACACAGAGGAGACTGGCCTCCCCCCTTGCACCAATGGGGCACTGTTTCCCAAACTTGTGGTGCCAGCCCTCTGTTTCACGTCCACAATCTGATGTCCTGACAGGACTCGACTCATTATTTGTCTTAAGTCCCCTACTGATAGTATCTGATCATGTGATAAGGCGAACAACTTGTTCACCCATCTACCACCTCCTTCTGTTATGGCTGGTAGCTTTTTTACCAGGGTCTCAAGATCTGTTAGTGACCATGGCTGGTAACTGCGGCCTGTAGGCCCTGCCAATAAAGGCATGTTGCACACCTTCCCATAGTAACTAGGGTGGGTTTGGGGGCTTTTTCTGTTAATCTTTGGCTTCGCCTAGGCCACTGTGTCTGAGGCGTGAAAGAAACTGGCCATTTATCTTCTCCGGTGTCCCTTTCATTATCTTCACTATCTTCTTCTCTATCTTCTTCCTCTCTCAGAGTCAACTTCCCATCTAATCTGACCTGGAGTCCTAACTTATTTTCCCCTACCTTCCTTCTTCTAATTCCTCCTTCTGAACTACTCTGGCTGTCGTCATCACTGTCATCAATATCCACAACTGATCTGGCTGCAGAGCTCCTGCTATTTTTACTCTGTTCCCTTGTTTTCTGTTCTTCAGAGATAAGCTGTTCTAATAGACTCCTTACCTCCAATTGTATGGCAGAACATTGGCTCATTACTTCATTTCGTAAATCATTCCCAGGTTCATTTTTCATCCTACTCTGTTGTTCACCCTCCCCATTCTCAGGCTGTTCTCCCCCTGTTGCTCCTTCCTGTATCTCATCTAAGTTCAAAGTACCTCCTTTCACATTAAACATTGGCATCTGTTTCCCTATCATGTTAGGCTGTGGTGGGTTGTATGGGGGCGGGAGATCTGGGTATAGTTTCTGCACGGTGGGGGCGGTAGGTGTGGCTGTAGACTCAGTTTTCACCTCAGCTTCAGCTTCCTGTTTCTTACTCAGTTTAGTTTCAGCATCCTTACCGTTCACTTCCCTTTTCTTTGGTTTCAGCACAGATGCTGCGAGTGTAACTCTAGACCATCTTCTCAAATTTTCATCTAACTGTTTTCCTTTCTTTGCATGGGCTCGCTTGTGCAACAGCCCTACTTCCTCTTTTCTGTGTCTTAAAACAGCTTCCTGTGCTCTTCTCTCTTTTAGCCCCACTTTCTGAAAGAGACCCTTTTTTGTCCATTCAATCATTACCATAATGTTCAATCATTTCACGTTCACATTCTCCCAGTTCTTTTATTCGTTTTTTCCTATCTTTTGGATCAGTTTGTGCCAATAAGACATCTGCCGTTTTATCCCATTGTTGTCTTAAAGGAGGACAATCATATTCCTCACATTCTCTATCAAAATCTCCTTCCATTTTATTTTAATGTTATTTTATCCCTACACTCTCCCTATTTCTCAATTCACTAAACCTGCTATCCTTGAGAAATGTCTTGAAGATATCAAGTCCTCGTCAAGACCAGAGGGATCTTCAAGTTTTTTGCCTTCTCAGGAAAAAGGACTTCTCCGTTAGATAGATGTAGACCTTTTACATACACTATCTATCCTGATTGTTGAAGATTCAATTGTCTTCGTCAAGACAAAATTTCTTCAACTAGTTTTGCCTTTTTAGGGAAAAGGACTTCTCTTTAGACTCTAAAAGTCTACCCTATGTGCCTCCTTAGAGAAAAGGACTTCCCCTAGATCCTAGTGATCCACTCTAATTCTCTTTATTCTTTCTCTCACAACTCATTCATGTATATTCATTCACAATTTTCAGGTAAGTAGTTTAATTTACGTATTTTATAACTTTCTGCATGTCAAAATATTATCAAACACATGAACACTGTATTTACTGATGCCAAAAAACATCCATTTAGAATATTCAATAGCAGAATTTAAGTAAAAGGTTTCTGCTTACCTTTGTATAGAGAGGGCCCTCAGGTTTTGGCATCAGAAGCAAACGTCCATCTATTTGACAGTCTCCAGTCAATCACGTCGTCCGGTCACCAATTGTAGGACTCAAATGGTCCATTGCATGTTCAAAAATTGACGGAGATCTGAGTTGAAAATTAAGAAGTTTTATTTTGAATGCAAGAAGTTAGAGAATACATGTTCTGCGCAGGAGGGATATAATGGCAAATCAGCTTCCTGTATTATACTTTCATTCAGGCTTTTATACTGTCTCTCACACAGTCCCTAACCCTAACCTCTATAGACTTATATGGAGTTGTCTTAACAGGTTGACCATTCAACAACCAGATATTCTTCTTCCTAGTATCTGTGTATCTTCCACTAACAGTTCACCTTTTAAGGCAGATGTTTCAGAGCGCGTACATACAGCTCATACATCTTGTCATCCTCCATCACCCCCACCCAACAACAGGATGCCGCTAGCATCCGGTAACATTTCTCTATACTTTCTGCACCTAATATAGCAGCTAACCCTTTAAAGCAAAAGCCTTCATGTCTATATTTACTACGTACTTACTAACAAAGCTTAATAAAATGCTTATCCTTCAGAATGTATTCCGTTTAAGTTGAACCAATCGGTTTCCTCAAACGGTTTGAGTTGCCTGAACATATTGGGCTTTACAGTTTTCAGTTGGTTTGAATTCTCTTCATTTATTGGATTTTACTGTGCTCAAATTGCTTCATTTACTCAAATGGATTAAGTTAACAGTACTTTTTAGAATAATTTTTAAATTTTTTTATTTAAATGGTTTGTTGCAATCGGTTTCCTCAAATGCTATGAGTTACCGTAACTTATTGGGTTTTACAGTGTGCACATTTATTTACTAAATCCCATGCATGTATGCATTTCAACAACTAATTTCTCCCTGATGTATTTTATTATTATTACTATTATTATGTTCATTTTATGTTTAGCTATTGTGGCTAAACCTTTATTTATTCATTTTTATGTTATCATCCACCAGACTTCTGCATTAATTGAACCATCCAAACGTATACTTCTGAACTGAAACTCAATTTTATGTGGGTCAGTGGCAGTTTGTACCAAGAATTGCATTTTAACATTGGATGCATACCCAGCTAGAAATTTTAGTTCACTACATGTACTGAGAATATTACCAAGTAATGTTGCATTACTGTTTTCGGCAGGTAGCTTTCTTTAAGTTCCCAGAATGTTCTCTTTAAATGGCAGAAACACATTGTCTAGAAACATTCTAATCACATTCGCTGATAACATTTTTATAACATTATATTCTAACATTTTTATAATATTATTAGTGGGTAGTTTTCTTTAAGTTCCCAGAAGGTTCTCTTTAATGGTAGGAAAACATTCTCTAAATAAGTTTCGAAGTAAGATTGCTACAACATTATACTTTAAAATTATTATAACGTTTCATCGTATTGTATTGTTTTATTTCACTTCCGAGAATATTCTCTTAAAAGATAAGAAAACATTCTCTAAAACATTGTAACCACATTTGGTGGTAACATTGTTACAACCTTATTAGGGCTAGTTTTAGTTTAGTTCACAGAATGTTCTTTTAAAAGATAGGTAAACATTCTCTAAAACATTCTAAAGTTTAGAGGTAACATTATACTTTAACATTATTATAACATTTCAAGGTATTGTTTTATTTCACTTCCCAGAACATTCTCTTAAAAGATGTTCTCTAAAACCTTCTAATCCCGTTTAATGGTACCATTGTTAAAATATTATACTCTTAACATTTTCAGCAGGTATTTTGTTCTAGTTCCCAGAAAGGCTTCTATAAAGTCAGGACAATATTCTCTAAATATTCTACTTGTTTGTTAATAACCTTGTTTGTTTTCTTTTTTTGTTTCCAAAATGTACAGTAACGATATGACAGACACAAAACATTCTCTAGAACCATTTAAAATATTTAATTTTACTGTAGCAATGTGAAAAAAAGTTTAAAAGTACTGCATTTTCTTACATTCATGTGCTCACTGTATAACATGTTTAAAAAAATAAAAATATAAATAAATACAATTTTAAAATCAGGAATATTTAAAACAAGAATAATTTGCTGACAAATTTTACTAATTGTATGAAATACTAATTAATTGTCACTTTAAATCTGTATGCTTTGCCACTTTTTTTAAACCACTAGGTTTTACTTATTTGTCTGCAATAAGCTTTTGAACATGATATTTTATATATTTTAATAGGTACAGTTTAAAATTAGTATGTTAATTGTCTTTCTGTCTCATTATTGAAAATAAATCATGTTCTTATAACATTTGTCTAATGTGACTGTGAGAATGTTTCCAGCTAGAAATTTGCCGTTCCCAGAAAGTTCTTAAAACTTCCCTGTCAGTGTTAAGGACTTTGTCTAGTAACGTTCCCAGATAGTTCTGAGAAGGTCACGGTTTTGGGTTCTTTAAAGGTGTGGAGGACATTATTTGGGGGACCTTTGCAGAACATTCAGAACGTTTAAGGGACCATACTTTATTGGAAAATGTAACATTCTCATAACGTCCCTGTTGGTGTTAAGGCCATTGTCCAGTAACGTTCCCAGAACATTCTGAGAAGGTCATGACGTGGAAATCTTTAAAGGTGTGGGGGACGTTATTTTGTTATTTCTTTATAGAACATTCAGGATGTTCTCAGGACATTTAGGGGACCACTATTATAGGATCCCTCTAGGCCTCTATACACTACATTCCCATAACGTTTTCCAAATCCTCAGGGGACTGACTTGGAATGTTTTTTCTTGTCTTGAATGTTAGAGACAAAGAGAGCTCAATCAATAAAATGTTATTAAAATTGGCTTTATTGGCAGAAAACATAAAACATGTCAAACAATCAAATTTTTAATATGCTGTGTCTGTGTGTGTCTGTGTTTGTTTGTGTGCGTGTCTTAATCACTTTCTCTATCGTCCAGTTGTCTTTCTGCTGCCTGAAACAAAGCAAAATTAACAATATTTACAAATAAGTTCACTTTGTATTGATTTTTTTTTTACTTTCAGGTGCATACAGTGGACCTGGGGTCTGATAAAATATTTCAAAATTAGTATATTTTGAATTTATATCTATATCAATCTCCATATCTACATCCCACTTATCTTTTTTTTTTTTTAAAAGAATTGCCACTCAAATATCTTTTGCTCATCACTGTCTGGCAGACAGTCAAAAATGTACTTGCATATAAAGATTTTCAGCAGCTGTAGAACATTTGGGCTCCTTTTAAGCTGCTGTTGAAAAAAGAGAGAAAGACAAAATAGGACTGAATAGGAGTTGTGTATCATGCCTGTACAAAAAAAAAATTTTAAATTTTAGGGCTTAAGAATGAAATGAGGTGTAAGGTATCGGTCAACAGTCTAAATATATATATTTTTTTTGAAACTTAAAATGTAATTTATGGCTGTAATGTAAAGCTGAATTTTCAGCATCATTACTCAAATCTTCAGGGTGTGTCCGAATCGACCTTTGCTATTTTAAAGACGAAAAATTATGTTTAACAGGGTTGTGCTTATGTTTGACAAATGCTTTATGGGTGTGTTTTGCAGATAAACCAATCAAAGTCTCATCTCACATTCCCATTTGTAAAGATATTTGTGTATTGTTGTACATCCTGTGTGTATTAAGCAATGTTTAAGCAAGACACACTCTGTGCTGCTTTCAGCTGGTCTATTACACAGTCTATTTTAGTTCCACAAAATAGCAACTAACCAACAATGCACCTTAACACATCTCTTTTCTCAACTGGAACACCCAAGAGTACACACAATGGCCATATGGATTTGCTATTTAAACAACGTGATGCAAAACAGGAAAATTATGGTTGCGCTGGTCTGAAAATAGCAACACATTCAGAAATCATTCTAAGATGATGGTTTACAAATAAAACATAATGAAAATCAGAAACCGTACTTGATCAGCAGCAAATTATGAATAAAATACTGCATTTCTAAAAAGTCATGTGAATACTGATTCTGTCAATTCAGATTTGATAACAACAATGTAATGTTTTTTTTTTTTTTTTTAAACCTCTCATTTATGTTTGGATGTCAAAAAAACCTTGGTAACTGCAATAGAGACATGTAATGATAATATAGGGATTTGTTATGAAAAAAATGCACATTAATTGATTTAATAAGTTTTGCCTTTCCCATGTTTCCTCCATCTCTGTGATCAGCTAGCTCCCCTTAGGTAATTAGAAATCTCTTCTATTCTGTTGTGGGGGTAATTGTGTCAGTCCTGAAATCAAAGCACTTTTTAAAATCAATATTAGTTTAATGTTACTGTGAAAGTATGTACTAACGTTCCTACTGAAAAAAAAATGCTTAAAACAGTCTAAGCTGGTTGGCTGGTTTAAACAGTTTTTTCATAAGGGGTTTTAATTAGTTTTTGACAGTACAGTGGATATTTAGGCTAAATATACAAGACTACCTCTAATTAAAAAATTACAAAAAACTTTTCAAGAGTTCCCACTTAGATATGCTTGGCGTATAAAGCAGGTTTGGCATGCTGTCCCGGGAGAGAACCCTGAGCTCGGAGATATTTGAGCCCAGGGCTCCCGCCCGGTCGATAAGCATATCAGGAGATCCGAGATCAGGTAGGTCTCGAGAGCTCCCCCTTTAGAAAAGGGAGGAAAAGGAGGAGATGGGGTGGAAGGGGGGATTCTTCCAAACGAAGATAGAAACAGTAGGGAGAAAATAATCCATTTATAGTAGACTAGGATCACTCTGATTGGATTATTACTGATTACAGATGAGTGGCCAGACGTGCTCAATCATATCACGTGCTCCTCTTGAAATTAGTTTATGAAACTTCACTTCAAGAGTTCCCACTTAGATATGCTTGGCGTATAAAGCAGGTTTGGCATGCTGTCCCGGGAAAGAACCCTGAGCTCTGAGTTATTTGAGCCCAGGGCTCCCGCCCGGTCGATAAGCATATGAGGAGATCCGAGATCAGGTAGGTCTCAGGTAGGTCTCCAAAATGCTATCAACTGCAGCCGTGTATTTCGAAGAATTTCCCCCCAAAAGCTAGAAAGGTTTTGCTATATCCGGCTGCTGGATGTAGAGGTTATAGAAAGGGAAAAAGGCTAGGGAGCTCCAGCTGGAGCAAAGAGTGAAACACTCCTGTTGGAGCCTGAGCAGGGGGGTGGGGGGAGGGTGACTAGTGGAGGGGGGCCAAAAAAGGGGTGGCTAGGGTTGACTCCTTACGAGTCAAAACAAAATAGGCTCGAGGAACACTCCTGACGGAGATAGAGCTGGGAAGTGGCAGCGCTATATATAAATATGTATATATGAGAGTATGTATGGGGGGGTGTCGGCGCCCGGGGAACAGGGCAAGCTGGCCGACTCTGACAGGAGTCTGGGAAAAGAGGATTTGGACGGTGAAGACTCCTGTTAGAGGGTGACGGGATGAGTTAGGTGCTCGAGGAACACTCCGTGAGGAGATGGAGCGGGGAGTGACAGCGCTATATATAAATATATATTTATGTACTTGCGTATATAGATATATAAATGTATAATAATAAGGTTGCTAAGGCCTGGGAGGGGCAGTGAGATGACTCCTGCGGGAGTCGAAGCTCGGGGTAACACTCCTGCGGGAGTCAGAGCCTTAGGGAGGGCAGGGTCTGGCAGGAGTCGGGAAATGGGAGGGGGCTGTGAAGACTCCTGCAGAAACGGCCGGGGGTGGCGGGGTGACGAGGGGGCTTGTATGCACCTTCGATTTACTATGTGACTGGGGGAGAAAGTTGAGTGTTACTCCGTTTAGAAGAAAGGGAAAGGAGGAGGGAAGGTTGCTGGGTCATGCCCTCGCCCTTGAGTAGATGTGGGTTGATGGTTGGCGAGAGTCATCTAGGCTTCTTTGAGGTGCCTTTGGCGAAGACGTATGTATGTCTTTAAGGCATTGGATGACCACCTTCCCAGGGTCTGGATTTGTTGTTGTAAATCCCTTTGTGCTTCTGTGGTGGCTGCTCATATTCTGAAACAGAGTATATACAGGAATCAGAAAGTGCAATTCAACACCTTTAAATACCTTTAAGACTCTTTCAATGCATTTAAAGAACTATAACCACTTTTCAACCTGAAATACTGGCGAGATTTATCTTGCAATATATTTACTAAATATTAAAATGAAAGAAATTAATCCAAACTAAAACATTCATATATGGAATATAGATCTATAAAATCTAGCCGATTCAACATGTCCCTATAGAGCTGCAGAAATAATGGTGTTGCCTTGGTAACTGTGGTAAACAAGCAACAAGCTGTCAAATCTAGTAGGATTTTACTGATTTCGTAACTACATAACATCCTGATATTCACAGATTTAATACAGTCAAATTTTAGCATACAATGATACCTTGTATGAAATTGATAAAATTTAGTACATTGCAGTAATCTAAGACTATCTAAAACTTTTAATGTCCTCAAGCTTTTCTATATTGACTTAACTCCTTAACACCCTCGCAAACGCCCTGTGAAAGGGTGACTGGAGAGTGAGTGGGAGCCTGAGAGGCGAAGAATGCTATGAATCATCTCTAAAATCGGAATAGTGTTACTGGGCGATTGTCAACTATAAATGGGGAGGGGGAGAGGGGAGGAGGCAGGGGGAAGGCAGAGGGAGAATAAGGCTCGGCGGAGCGTCTCTGCTGTTGCAGAGGTGCAGTGGTAGTCAGCATTGGAGCATTATGAGTGCTAAATATTGTCAGTAACGATATGTAGAGATGAAGTAAAAGAGGGGCTCAGCTAGAATGCCAGTGCAGTGGTGCTATGGGTGAATGTAACTTGAAGCATCTCTGCTGTTGCAAAGGTGCAGTGGTAGTCAGTATTGTATAGTTATGCATGTTCCTGTAAGAATAAAAATACTGTCATTAGTGATATGTAGAGGTGAGAGTCAGTAGTGATATGTAGAGATGAAGTAAAAGAGGGGCTTAGCAAGAGTGCCAGTGCAGTGGTGCTATGGGTGAATGTAACTTGAAGCATCTCTGTTGTTGCAAAGGCGCAGTGGTAGTCAGTATTGTATAGTTATGCATGTTCCTGTAAGAATAAAAATACTGTCATTAGTGATATGTAGAGGTGAGGTGAGAGTCAATAGTGATATGTAGAGATGAAGTAAAAGAGGGGCTTAGCTAGAGTGCCAGTGCCATGGTGCTATTGGTGAATGTAACTGGGTGGAGTGTCTCTGCAGTTGCCAAGATGCAGTGGTAGTCAGTATTGGATGGTTATGCATGTTCCCGTAAGAATAAAAAATACTGTTGTTAGTGATATGTAGAGGAGAGTGAATAATGGGTAGGCTAGAATGTCACTGCAGTTGCGCTATAGGGGAGGGGGGGTTGGGAGTGTGACGATAGTGGTATTTGAAGTGTAAGTGTATATGACTTGTTTAGAGCATTGCTGCTACATCAATTGAAACTTGGGTGACCTCTAAATGGGTCAGAGCTGTGGTGCTGTGGTGAAAGAGTAAATGGAAGAATGGGATAGTTTGAGTTTGGAGGGAAATTTAAGGAAGAAAAGAGGGGAAGAGGCCTAGAAATGCATGTGAGTGGAGGTCGGTTGGAGAGGATCAGCTGGGCTTCCCTGATGTGGTATTGTTCTTTTGAGGTGTAAGAAAGCTAAAAGTGTTTGAAATGGGTGTATGTGGGGGGGGGGGGTTGCTTATTAATAAAGAAAGCCTCCTCCTACACAGTTAGATCAGCTATGATGGGATGGAATGTGGGATTGAAATTATGTTGATTCAGACTTCTCACAAACCAAAAGGGGCTAGTGTGAATATGGCCTCAAGTGTGTGGGCTGTATGAGGGGAAATGCATCTTTGCGAAGAGTGTGAATACATTTGGAATGGATGTAGAGTGTGATGGGTTGAATAAGGACAGTTTCTGGAGCCGGTAGCCATGACCTCTAAAATAAGAAAACAAGAAAGAATTAGAGATTAAATGGTCACGACATGGTACATGTACAGCAGACATAATTAAATGTTTTAGCTGATTGTGGTGGGGAGAGCGTGGCCGAACACCCGAAAGGGGGAGAGAGAGAGTGGAGACACCGGCGGCTCAGAAATAATTAATAACACCTGCTTTCTCTAGTGATTGGGCCGGAGAGACGCCTTCTTAAGGGAGCAAAAGAGACCCGTCAGGAGAGAGAGAACGAAGCAACAGCCACCACATTGGGGAGCTTGTGCTTAAACCCTCAAAATAAAAATAAAACTTATCATGTACCTTAACGCCGACCCTGTCTTCTTCTTCCCGGGTTTCGGCACCACTGTAAAAAGGTTCTTTGTGAGGGAAGAAGAAGACAGGGTCGGCGTTAAGGTACGTGATACGTTTTATTTAAGTACCTCTTGAAGAGCAGGTGAGATGATAGTATGGTGAAGTGGAGTTTAACCCCTTAGTGATATAGTAGTTTATTTAAAAGCAAAATCAGTGAATGAAACATTACTCTACTGCCAGAAATGTCCTCTTTGTTCGTAGCAGTCAGGCAGGAAGTTGTTTCTTTGCTGTTTCTCATCCCACTGACTTGCCATTATAAACATGACTATAGCACTCATGTGTATTGATATAAGAGTAGCTATTGGCATGTTGCAAAGGAGCTTCAATGCTTTATGTGTTGAATGTTTTTCACTGGCTGGGTAATACTCTTTTCGTTGGTTCCATGGCTATCAGATTAGATGTGGCAGAGGGGTTATTTTATTTTATTTATTATTATCATCATTTTTTTTTAAATAAAATGTAAATATCAACTGCCAACATCAAACCCTTAACTTCAAAAATGATGTCACCACTTAGTAGGAACTGTGTGAATGTACTGTTTATCATGGGCTTTTACTAAATCCAAGATAAATATCACGTTCGGAATCTTAACGTGATTGAAAAATCTCGAGCGTATCTGGCCCGATTCATTCACACAGTCTTAGCATTCAGTCCATTCATGAAACTGTCAAGAGATAAGGCGGGGTCATCTAAAGTCTGTAAAGCTCATTGGATGGTGACACTTCTCCTTTCAGCTATTGGCTCCTTGGAGTATCAGTCAGAGTGCAAAAGGTCGGCGGCCATTTTGTCAAGCAAAATCGCTATAGTGTTTATGCCTGAAAGACTATTCTGCTGCACGCGCTCCAGCAGCTGGTTTGACTGAAAACAGTGCATCCTTCTATGGACGTTTATCAACATATGAATATGTTGTGGACTAATGTTTGTGGAATAGATTGCTTGGTCAGTTGCAATCGAACTACTTCAACAGTCAGAAAAGTTATGGATCTGTGGACAGGCGGGAGGTTGAGAGGTGAGTTCTTTATTGAAATCATTTGATTCACGCTGGTCTCGTCTTTCAAAACTTTTATAAAATGTTTAGTCTTTGTTAGAGTGTAGTTATGTAGCGAGGCTTCCGCCTAAAGCATGTACGTTACCGAAAGTGGACCTCTAGGATATCAGTGAGAGTCAGGCTTCATAGAAATGGCTTGGATCGCCGGCGTCTTGAGTTTAATCGAAGATGTGGCTTGCGTTGTGTGAGGCAGTCGGAGTAGAAGAGCTGGTGGGCTGGTGTCTTGCTGTAATTCAGGCTTGATTGCTGGTGAGGCGGCGGCTGAAGTTTTGGGGAGAGCGGGGTTCTGGCTGAAGTTGTTGTTGCTGTTGTTTGTTTGTTTGTTCTTCCATGTTGAAAGGTTAATCAATGCTGAAGCGTAGGTTAAATGCTGGAGCGTTTGTAGCGGGAAACATTCTTCCAAATGAAGCTAGAAACAGTAGGGAGAAAATGATCCATTTATAGTAGACTAGGATCACTCTGATTGGATTATTACTGATTACAGATGAGTGGCCAGACGTGCTCAATCATATCATGTGCTCCTCTCAAAATTAGTTTATGAAACTTCACTTATCTACACATAAAGATGTAATTAAAAGCCAAAACTTTTATAAACACGAGCTCAGTACGTCAGCCTAACGCTAGCGTTACTTATGCTAAGGCACTAATGGACTTTTTTCAGACTCTAACCATTTCTATAAAATAAATATTTTACAGAAATATGTCAATTACCATTAAGAAGTCGGGAAGAGTTGTATGTAATATTTGAGTGCTTTTAGGGACTAAACTTTCCTGAAATTGGTGAAAACAGCTGCATGAGCAGTTTTGTTGACAGCCAGATTGAGTGCCGTTGCTTAGGGATAGGGAGTAGACTCCAAAAGAGTCGATTCCTCGATACTCAATAAACCTAGTGCTGGGATGGACTCAAAGACAGGAATCGACTCCCAGAGACGAGTCTGTTTTTTCAAACCATCCAGAATGAAGCAGTTACACGCTACACTACAGCTATAATGCTCATTTTCGAGCACGATGAACATCGAAGACACGTTTTATGCGTTTGCTTTTGAATTGAGACCATGAGCACTGGCTATAAGAATTGGTGCTGCGGGAGGAAGTTTGCTTTAACTTTCAAATGGCCATATAAACACACCTTTTTTGCATTTAAGTCTGCAATGTCAGAAAGGTTCTCTTTGTAACATTATTATGTGACCATAGAATGACCAAAACAGAACGTCTTCCTAAAATCATATTCAAAACGTTATTATATGACTAAAGAAGGACCATGTGAAAACGTTCTGTTAATGTTAGAAAGGTTCTCTTTGTAACGTTATTATGTGACCATAGAATGACCAAAAGAGAATGCCCCCCTAAAGTCATACTGGGAACATTATTTTATGACTAAAAGAGAACGTTTTAAGAACATTGTGAAATGTTCTGTAAAGGTTCTGGACTTTCATTACTTTTAAGGAACTTTTAGGGAATGTTGCGCAAGGTCACAAGATTGTCGTCTTCTACCTGGGCTGTTACTTTGGTTTTTATAAAACATTGTGAAAACGTTTTCTATGAGAACATCGATTAATCTGGTGCCATTTCAATAATCTTAAACTGTTTTTAAAATGTGCTAGCTTTGTTAAAATGTCTTATTGCTAGAACATTCTTCAAAAAAACATTCCACATCTCGATGTTCTTAAGACATTCCTTTAACGTGACTGTGAGAATGTTTATGAAACATTGTGAAAATGTTAAGAGAACATGGTTTAATCTGGTCTCTTACCAACATTTTCAAAACAATGCTAGTTCTTGTTCGTTGTTTTGGGAAAACATTTTTTGAATATTTATTGGATATTACATTGAAATGTTTTCTTTAAAACATTAACACAACGTGTAGGGAATGTTAGCCAAAGTTGAGAAAATTTTCCCTTCTAGCTGGGTATACATCAGTTCTTGGACTGGTTCCAGAATTGTTGCCTCTCCGTTTCTGAAACCCACATGCAAAAGGTAATGTTATTTCTATGCTGCATCTGATTCAACTAAGCCATCCTCTGGCTACTCTATAACAAATCCAGAGAAATAAAAAAAAGAGAAAGAGATATGGGGTGAGGTATTGCACAACTAAATACAAAGCAAACAGGAGAGACAGTGGAAGAATTAAATTGGCCATGGGACAAGAAAGTGGGAGTCAGACAGAATGTGTTATTTACTGCCGAGGGCCACTGGGGGCTTCAGGCTCCTGTGTAAGATTGGCAGCTGGTGATTAGTTTTAAAGTGAGTGCACTAACGTTCTCTTGTCATCAATCTCAACTGAGAAGTGATGGGGGAAGGGAGACAGTGCTGCCCACATTGCAATAAATAAAGTGAAAGTTAAAAAAACAAAAAAAAAGATGCAATCAGTAATTTATCCCTCATAAAATAAATAAATAAATGAAAAGGTTTTATACACAACTTTAACCCAAGCTCACGCAAAAAAATTGCCTGTAGCACAAATATTGCAAATAAATACTATTATTTTACTCATTGCATGATTTACATAAGCTTCACAGTCAAACATCCAGTATAGTGATGCTAAATCCAGTCCAGGTTCATTGGAAATACATGTACAGTATGCCTCAGCCCTCATTTTTTTTAAACTTTAACTACATTGTTTCAGGTACGATTCGCTGCTTGTTTCCATTGACAAATCCACTAGAAGGCTGTCTACATTTTTGCTAATTTTGAAATATTTACTTGGTGTACATTTTGCTTTACATTTTAGAAACATGTCATTTTTGTACCAAAATAAGTTTAGAGTTATTCAAGGTTTTGAATAAGGTTAGGGTTAACCCGGTGTTGGCTAAAAGTGTTACATTCTCAGAATGGCCAGTGACACTAAACCTTAGTCTAAATCTTACAGATAACGTTAATACAGAAATATTGAATCAATCATGACGTATTATTTTCTTTTTAATGCTATTTAAGCTTTTGATAATTTACATTTCACAGTTCTACACTGTAACAAATGAGCAACCAATCGAGTTTTCAGTAAAATTATTAAACATACAGAAAAAAAAATGGAGCAAACGTTAAAATGGTTACAAGTCATCCTCTATCATAGATATTTACATTAGATGTCACCTATGCTTTTGTTTTATATCAAAAGGAATGCATCAATACAGCCGCCATTTTGGTACAGGGTAGCACTCCTTTAAAATGAACATGGACCAAGGTGCAGTGGCAGACTGGCCATCTGGAGCCATACACGCATATATACATCACTATAATCATGAGTTTTCCCGGTGGTCAGTGTGCAATTTTTTTATTACGAAAAATATTATTTTAAATATCTATCTATCTACATGTATGTATGTATGTATGTATGTATGTATGTATATATATATATATATATATATATATATATATATATATATATATATATATATATATATATATATATATATATATGTGTATGTGTGTATGTATGTATGTATGTATGTATGTATGTATGTATATATATATATATATATATATATATATATATATATATATATATATATATATTATTATTATTATTATTATTAATTTATTTATATTTATTAAAAAAAAAAAAGTTACCGCAGCGGGCAAGTGGTTGTGTGCATGATAATATATTATCCATCCTCCCTGTTAAATTTGATCTGAAAACACATCCCCTCTCCAGCTGCTTGTTGTCATATTTCAATTACATTGTTTGCTGATTTTATCCAACAAAGCTAGCATACATACAAAATTGTCAAATCTAAATCTTACCTATGAATTGTTAAGCTTTATGCTTTATTTTCCTTGTTTTTTGGTTGTTACTACACCTGTATGCAGCATAAAAGTCCAGCATCTTGAGATTGGCTTTAGTTTTAAATGTGGTTTAATGATTTTGTTCTGAGAGCACTGAACAAATGTAACAGCAGTATTGATGCATCCTCAGGTTCTGTATCTTAAAGTGATAGATCACTCAAAAATAAAAATTGTCAATTTAAATACCATTTATTTGTTTCAAACCGTATGGGGTTTGTTTCTTCTGTTAAACAGAAAGAAAAAAAAAAGCTGGAAACCTGTAAATCATTAACATCTGTAGTATTTATTCTTTCGGCTACACTGAAAAAAAATATTCAAAAGATGATTTCTTGGATTTACTAATTTTTTTTATGTTAAGTGGTTGTAAACAATTTATTTGGGTTGAATTTAAACAAACAAATTAAGTTGAATTTTCTTAAATTTAATTTGTTTGTTTGTTTAAATTCAATACAAATAAATTGTTTGCAACAGTTTTGCAGACACTTTTTTTCAGTGTATGCCAATCAATGGTGATGGGTTTACAGCTTGTCACAATATCTTGTTTTGTGTTCAACTGAGGAAACCCAAGGTTTGGAACCAATTGAAGGTGATTAAATAATCAGGAAATATAGATTTTCTTTTTTAGTGAACCATTCCTCTAAAAGGAGGCCTAGTATACAATTGGTGACCCCTTATCTGTAGCACTTTGATTGTTCTGCTTTATTTTGGTTTCATTCATTCACTGTCTTTTTACCCCTTTTTTATTTACACTTGAAGGCATGTATTTGTTCAGTTTGGTCATTGTCTGTGGTAACTACTTCTAACAAAGTCACTATACATTTTATAATAGCTACATGCTGAGAGCAACTGATTGTAAATGGTTAACTTCATGTGTCAATTAGCAATATGATTTTTTATTTATGTAATGCAATTACCATTGACTGTTCACTGAACAACCTTTACAACTAATTTTAATTCCACTGCTTGACCTTATTGTCAGGGTTGGGAAGGATGAGGTGACGTTCCAAATGCAAATAACCAAGGATTTTATGGTAATACTTTACAATAAAAACATACATTAATAATAATAATAATAATAATAATAATAATAATAATAATAATAATAATAACAATAATAATAATAATAATAATAATAATAATAATAATATGTAAACTAATCATGACTTTATGAATTAATGATGAGTTAATGCGCTAATCATGAACTAACTTGAACTCATGTGACTCATGTTGTAGTTAATGAGTGAAACAGCTACCTTAATTACTTGTTAATACATGATTATTTGTTAATTCGTGTTAATTACCACAGTTTATGCTTAATTTAACCATCATGAACGCATGATATGTTAATGTATAATTATGTCATGACTTTACTTGGAGGGGTACATCATCATTAACCCAGTCTTAACTACTCATGAACTCCTTATGTACATCCGTCTAGTGCGTTTACACTGAACAACAATAGAAAAAAGTTCAGTCAACCTCAACAACAACAGTTTAAACAGGAATTCATGAGTAGTGAATGGTGATGTGATGTTAAGAGCTCATGAGTCCATGTTGGTTACATTTAGATTAAACTTAAATGTTAATTGTTACATTAACAGCATGTACTAACAAGTAATTAAGGTAGCTGTTATTCACTCATGAACTCATGTTAGTCAAGTTAGTTCATGATTAGTGAGAGCCTTAACTCATCATTAATTCATAATAATGTTTAATTTACATATTAACATCATTCATGTACTTTTACTGTAAAGTGTAACCAATTAAATTATATAAAACAAACAAAAACAACCCCGTGGGCAGAAAACACAGCAATATAACAAAACTGACTCAACTTAAAAGATACAGGATCAGCGACGATGGACCAGCACAGGACAGAGCACACTGGGAGAATACATATGGAAAGCAAACAAATAAAGTGACAAAGGCAGGTGAACATAATGATAAATAATAGGATAATGTTGGACTCAAATGGTCCATTGCATGTTCAAAAATTGACGGAGATCTGAATTGAAAATTAACAAGTTTTATTTTGAATGCAAGAAGTTAGAGAGTACAATTTCTGCGCAGGAGAGATGTACTAATGTATCAGCCCCTCCCATTACACTGTTTTTCATGCGTTTTATACTGTCTCTCACACACTATCTAAACCCAACCCTATTTGACTAATATGGTGTTGAGAGGTTCACCATTCAGCAACCAGATATTCCTCTTCCTAGTATCTGTGTATCTTCTCTTAACAGTTCACCTTTTAAGGCAGATGTTTCAGAGCACGTACACACAGCTTATACATCTTGTCACTCTCCATCACCCCCACCCAAAAACAGGATGCTCTAGCATCCGGTAACATTTCTCTATACTTTGTGCTCATAATATAGCAGTTAACTCTTTAAAGCAAAAGCCTTCATGTCTATATTTACTACGTACTTACTAACAAAGCTTTAAAAAAATGCTTATCCTTCAATAACAAGGTGGGTGGGACAAAATGATAGACAGGAGAGCACATGGTACAAACACACAACACAAGCCATGTGCTCCCATAAAAAGGACTAGAGCAGGCAGCCAATGAGAGAACTGAAACCAACTAGACAAAAGCTTGGAGACCGAAAACACCATGCCGCAAACAAAACACACCAGGGCGAGAGCGCATACTCCAAGCCTGGACTCCACATGTACATGTCTAGCAGCAATGCGCACGGCCCAAGCGTAGCCAAGACGCCACTCATACAGAAGAAAAAACTCAAGCACAACACACAAGACAAGACAGGACTAGTGTCTGGACTCTGCCACCAAAACAAGAATTGACAAGACTGAAGTGGCAGAATCCTGACACTTATTGGTATCCTACATGTACAGTATAACAAATTATAAGTGATTATAACTAATCATATTGTCCCTTTGAGCTAATTTGATAAAACGGAATATGGCTTGTTTGTAGTAAGCCTACTAGATTTATAAAAAATTAATAAATAAATAAACGTTAATAACTATGCCTCAGCATGACTGAAAGATAATTTGTGTGTGAAGTATTGTTCAGCTGTCACAAGGACACGTCACAAAAGTACACAAGTCCCAATTCACTCAAAAGTACTGTAGTTTGTATTCTGTGGCATACCGAAAACACCAATAATTGCAGTCCTGTCTATTATTGCTAAAGAGTAGCAAATGGAAACACATATGCTGGAGTTTTCATTTCATTCCATTTCATTGCTGTCAAGAAAATGATTTCCTTTCATCTTGAACAGTGTACGGTGCATACAAACTGTCTGTAGGTGAAATTATATACAGGACTACTGTATGTCGCGGAGCTGCTAAGTAATAAACTCAACTACCTGTGAAAGTGGTCTTGTGACAAAATTAGTTGTGTACCATATCAAACAGTTACTGTATAACTGATTACACATTTTAAAGTTCAATTATTATAACAACTTATTGTTATAATGATGATAATCACGTATGGCATGTTAAAATCATTGTTACTTACTGTTCTTCCCAATGTGTGAGTGTTATTTCACCCTGATAAAAAACTATTCTTGCACCAGGCAATAAAATCACACCTCTCCCCTCCCCACTTCACTTCTCACTATCATAAAGACACATTCCTTTTCTCCCTCGTACCTCTAGCTTTGGTTCCCTGCTCCCTGCAATATCATTGGTTAAAACAGTGACTTCTGACAGAACGCTTCCTAAGGTAATCTCCTCCAGGGTCTCACGGTCACAGCTTTAAGTCACAGGGAAATTGGAGAAAGACAGCGGAATGATATTACCGTCTTCAACACATTTTGACCTCTTGACCCAGAGCATAACAAGCACAATGGCAGCCTCAATCCTGCTGTCACTTGTAAGTTTGCAGATGGGTGTGAGGCTGCCTGAGGATTCAGTCGCTCTAGACAAATGCTTTACAGCTCGGCCAATGACTGATGCAGAGCAATGAATATAATCCTCATTAGAATTTCCCATCTGTTTCAAAGCACACGTGGCCTTTGTGGAAAGAAAGTGTGAGATAAATTGCATAATACACTGTTATACATTTGACCAGACACATTCAGACACATTAGGAGCCTCAGGTCAAACTGGTATTAGTGCCAAGGTCATTTTTATTTTCCGTATTATTTTAGAAGCTCCTGACATAGTCAGCTACTAATATAAATCCCTAGCTTAATTTATTTACATTTAACTTTTTGGATGCGATTTTTTTTTTTTTTTTTACTTCCGTTTGAGGGAGATTTGGCGCGATTGTTCCCCCTCCTCTCTCCCACTAGGCCTGCGCTCACATTGTATTTTTTTGCCTTCTGAGCCTGAGCGTCACCCTTACGTCATGGATGATGCGACTGTTCAGGGGTGCGTTTCCCAAACAACAACGTAACTCGCGGCTGAACCATCATAGTACGATGCATCGTTTGGGAAAAGAACGATGTAGTGACGAGTGTTTCCCAAAACTCGTAGTTTCTCTGTTGCAGATCCATCGTTTGAACCAAGTTAGTTATAACGTGAGAAGTCCATAATGATTCTCTAAACGGGGTGGAGTAACTTCTTTAGAAAAGAACCCCATAATGTCTTTGTGCAAATTATATTGTTTTACAAGCACACGCATTTAAAAAAAAATAATAATAATAATAAAAAAAAAAAATCCAACACTTGTTTGTAGAGTAAGTAGTTTGACTGTTTTCTGCCGTTTATTATTCCTAGTCATTTCTCCTATAGGCAGCTGAATCGGAAGTTCAAAAAAAAAAAAATAAATAAATAAATAATTAAAAAAAAAATTGTGCACTTCCGCATTGAAGAATAAGGTCAATAGGGCCTGTGTTTCCTTTACAAATGCTATTTAGAACATTACATCTACTCTATTCTAAAACATAAAACCACTTACAAACTAACACATATTCTAGAATATCATATAAATAAATAAATAAAATAAATTAGGCTATTTATTATCAAATAAAATTTTATATTTATAAGTAAATGAAAAAATTCTACTTTAATATTAATAATAATAATGACAATGATTATTATTATGTAGAATGTTGTTTATTTATGTATTTTTTTAAGTTTATTTTACAATTTGACATGTAAACTACTGCAGAAATGTTATAACCAACAGGCCCACGTCACTTACAGTACAGACACTTAATAAATAACCTAATATAAATTAAAATCATTAACGTATGCTATGTTTTTTTGTTTTCACAAGCTTTGGAGATGTAACAAAATCCACTTTTAAATAATAGGTCACTTATAGCTTTCGCCACAAGCCATGACTGTGTTCCAAATTGCATCAACGTTTTCAAAGTGCACTGTGAAGGGAGCACAATTTCAAACATGAAGATTGCTTAAGTGAACTGCAAAAATACTTTGAAAGCAAAAATCACACCTAAGAGAGATGACTTTAATGCTTTAACAAAAAAAAAAAAAAAAACAAGTACATGTTTAAAATGTAAGAATGTTCTAAATGAATAGGGCATAAGGGGATAACTGGGAATAGAACACAACCAGGAACTATGTTTCTAACTACAATTCCAGAGATGTAGTTGCAATCATAGAGGTTTGTGAGGCAGTTTGCAAATGATCATTGGAATGATGGATTTGGGAAACACCAAATCAACAAACTATGTTTGTAACAACAGAACTTGCGACCTTAGTTGGCTAACGAGGGTTTCAGTAACGCACCCCAGGTTAACAGAAGAGAACCTCTCTCACTTTGTACAAATAGTTATATGGTTTTGTATTATTTTAAAAGTCGTTTGATATGCAGTGACACACAGTCAAATATTTTGCTGAAAAGATCCACCACTTTTGACGCTCATGAAAGTCTTCGTGCTGCAGGTAATAGGAGGTTTGCTGAAGGTGCAGCAAGGAGTTTGTATATTTATTAAACTATGGCAGTTCATGTTCATTAAAAAAGTAGGAATGAATAATAATGCCATATGTAATAGTCCCTTAAAAGTGACATCAGGTCTTCAGTTTTGTTCTCAGGTGTGCTTTGCACTCCCACTACCATGCGAAAGTCCAACCAAACTGCGCTCTGTCACACCTCTTCCAAACAGGCCAGGGTCGGCCAACTGAACCACACCTGGGCCTAATTGGAACTGGTAAGTGTTTTGAATCTTGTTTTTTTTTCTTTTTTTTTTTTTTTTTTTTTTTTTTTTAAATGTAAATTTGTTTTGTCCTTGGTAAAATGGTTTTTCCTATATAATTGTGTCTTATGATAGGTAAAAATGTTTTCCAAAAATGTAAATTTGTTTTGAGCTTTATAAAAGTGTTTCACACTTTGTAATGTCGTTTTTTGCACTTCCCAGCCACCATAGTATTCAAATGTACTGAGGTTTACTTCCTTACCACACAATTTTAGTAAAAAAAACAAACTTGTTTTTTTTTAGATATTCTCCAATTCATCTGCAAGTGTGTCAACTGTTTCAGAGCCTTGGTAAAGTGTTAAATCACAAAAACAATTTTTTTTTTTTTTTTTTTTTTTACACATAAGCAAGTTTACTGCATTCAAAGTCAAATTCACATTTTTAAACTATAAATCTATTTCACAACAAAAGCACACAACATGCACTTGTCAATTGCCTTAAAAACAACGAAAAAAGTTGCCAAATTTGCTATATTTTAGTCCTCTCACACATGCAATCAGTATGTATTTTATTTATTTATTTAGCCGTTATTTCAGACTTAAAGGCACAGTGTCATTTGTCAATTTCAAGAGTTCACACTTAGCTGATGATTAATTATAAGCTTGTTTGGCATGCTGTCCCGGGAGAGAGCCCTGAGCTCATAAGATCCTCGAGCCCGGGGCTCCCTCCCGTTGCAAGGCGAGAGGGGAGTTTGAGCTCAGGTAGATCTCGAGAACTCCCCCGCTGTAGTAACCAATGAACAGCCAGTGATTGCTCTTGAGAGATAACCATTTACTAGGAGCATGTCTATAGTGCCGGTTTGGATTAGTCAATTAACTTATGTTGCATGTTTTTTGGACTGTGGGAGGAAACCGGGGAACCCGGGGGAAACCCACGTGAGCACAGGGAGAAAATGTCTGCTGGTTTGGTAAAGCCTAGAACCAGAGACATTCTTGCTGTGAGGCAACAGTGCTAAGCACTGGGCCACCGTGTCACCCATCTAGGAAGAAGGAGGAGTAGGGGTGGATGGGGGGATTCTTCAAAACGAAGATAGCGGTGGTGTGTAACCCAGGGTATTTGTAGTAGCTTAGGAGTTATCTGATTGGTGCATTGAGAATTGGATAATGCGGATCCAGCTGCTAGCAATCATTAGCACAAGATCCTCTCGAAATTAGTTTATAACTAAACTTCACTTCAAGAGTTCACACTTAGCTGATGATTAATTATAAGCTTGTTTGGCATGCTGTCCCGGGAGAGAGCCCTGAGCTCATAAGATCCTCGAGCCCCGGGCTCCCTCCCGTTGCAAGGCGAGGGGAGTTTGAGCTCAGGTAGATCTCGAGAACTCCCCAAAATGCCTTATATAGCTCAGGACAGCAGCCGCGTATCGAAGAACCCCCCAAAATACAGATGTAACAATGCCATATCCGGCTGCTGGATATATTGATAGTTTATGAAGAGAGGCTCCTGCGGGAGCAGAGAAAGTAGACTCCTGCAGGAGTCCAAGCGGAGGCGTGGGTGGGGCTGGATTGACTCCTGCGGGAGTCGAAGCTCAGATACACTCCTGCGGGAGTGAGAGCTGGGGTGGGCAGGCTCCTGCAGGAGTCTGGAGGGGTATTGGGCGGTGAAGACTCCTGCATGAGAGGGTGTGAAGTGGGCCAGGGGGGGACATGAACTCCTGCGGGAGTTGAAGCTCGTTTTAGTCACTCCTGCGGGAGTTATAGCTGGGGAATGAGCCTAAGTGGAAGATAGTAGCGGAATAATCAAAGTTGAAAGAAAACAGGGAAAGTTATCGGAGTAACTCGACGCTGGAAAAGAAATCAGTGGGGGGATTAAAGAATAAGGAGGTAAGGGAGGAGGTAAAGGAAGGGGTAAAAGGTAGCGGAAGCACTCAACGCTGTAAAGAAGTAAAGAAGGGGCAAATAATTGCCAGGCGGAGGATCTCGACGCCGGAAAAAGAAAAGGAGAGTAAATATATAATTTATATACACATACGCGTGAACACGCATGTATATAAACGCAAACACACCCGCATACATATACATACATATATACACACGCACGCATATACGTATACATACGCATATACATACGTACACACACACACACACACACACGTATCAATACAATCCATAAGTAAGGGCCGGGGAGGGGCAGTGATTGACTCCTGCAGGAGTTGAAGCTCAGAACAACTCCTGCGGGGTCAGAGCTGATGTGGGCATTTCTCCTGCTGGAGACTGGGAAAGGGAGTGGACATAGGAGGCTACAGCAGGAGGTGGCCGAGGTGAGACTCTTGCGAGAGTCGAAGCTCGTTTTAGTCACTCTTGTGGGAGTTAGAGCTGAGGATTGAGGGCCTATGAGAAAAGGAAGAAAAAAGAGAGGGCGGAGGATCTCGATGCCGAAGGGAGAAAAGGAGAGGGGGTATACCAGCATGCGTGCGCATTCAAATGCGTCCGCAGCTGCCCGTAACATGCACCCGACACACGCACACACACACTCACAATATGTACGCATATTGGTGGGAATTGGTGACTCCTGCGAGAGTCGAAGCTCGGGTCGACCACTGCGGGGGTCAGAGCCATGAGGGGGAGGGGGGGTGTTGTGGGGTCCAGTAAGAGTAGGGAGGAAGGAGGGGGTGGTGATGACTCTTACTGAAGGTGTGGCTGTGGAGGGGTGGCTGGGGATGGGCTTTAAGTGACTTCTGCGGGAGTCGAAGCTTCGGTAGGACCCCTGCGGGGGTTGGAGCTGTAGGGTGAGATGGCAAGCATAGCACAGCTTGAACAGAAGATAGAGCATACGCATGTAAATATATGAACATACACATATGCATGCCGTGCTCGTACGCATAAGCACACACTCACGCATACTCACTTGCTTGCATATGCAAGTGAACGTACGTACAGGCACTCAGACGAACATGGACCTATAAGCACGTGCATATACGCATACATAAATACACACACACAAACATACATATATATACATATATGCACATGCAAACACATACAGACACAGAAATACACATACACACACACACACGCACACACGTACTCACAGCCAAACATTCTTCCCAGCGAACGTGTATGCACACACACACACACACACACGTTGCACATACGTACGCCCATGCATAAAATAGGGTCGTGCTCGAACCCTTAATCAGGGGTATGCTGTTAACTGGTTAGGGATAGCTGGGCTTCCTTGAGGTGGGATTGGCTGAGGCGAATGTAGGCTTTGAAAGCATTGGAGGACCAGCAGCCTAGTGTCTGGATTTGATGTGAGGATAGACCTTTGCGAGCTGCTGTGGTGGCTGCGCTGATTCTAAATGAATGGCTGGAATATGATTCGGGGATAAAGCCTGAAAGGCGGATAACTTCTTTTAAGTGTTTTTGAAACCAAAAACGGGTTACTGGACGTTGTCGTCATCAGTAAAAAGTGGGGCAAGTGGGTTAGGCTCTTGTGATCTCCTTAGATGGAGAAATGCTAGGAGAGTTTGGAAGGGGCGTGTAGGGGAGAAAATATTGAAAAATGTAAATGAAATGCCCATTACCTGACTGATTTTTTTTGCTCTGCTTAATAAAAAAGGCAAGGGTTTCAGCATCCTGTAAGGTTAGATCAGACATTGTTGGGTGTATGGCAGGGTTAAATTTGGATGTAATTGCCATTTCTGAACACCTCAGAAAGCCGGAAAAAGCCAGAGTGAACATGGTGTCTAGTGTGCGGGCTGTATGAGGTGAAAGGTATCCTTTGCGGAGTGTGCTGATGCATTTTGAGAAAATGTTGAATGTATTAGGTAGTCTGGTGTCAGGAAGGGAGGGGGGGTGTATTTTCTGGATACCTTTAATGAGGAGGGAGGTCTGTGCATTGGAAATGGCTTCTGAGGGGGACCCATGCATCAATTTATGAAAAAATTGAATTCCACTGAGGTAGCTTTTAATTGAGCTAGCCAAGAAATTTTTGGCAGTATGGAGGTGGGAAATAAAGGAGGTGATGGAAAGCAATGAGAAATCTGGGAAATGTAATTGGTAAAGGGTGTGGAAATGTTTGAATGATTTCCATGCGGTGAGATATGATTGAAGTGTTCTCGGGGAAACAGCGTGAAGGATGAGGGATATGGAAGTTTCGTGAAGGTGATATAATGGGTGATTTAAGGCAATATCATTAGAGAATAATGTGGGACAGGTGTTGGATGCTGGTCTGCTTCTGGTGCCAAAAGCCGAAATTTCTGAAAAAGAAAGTGAGAGAGAGAATCAGCAATTTGACTTTTGCAACCTGGAACATGTTAGGCGGTCATAATAAATTGTTTTTGGGCTGACGTCCAAACTAGGCATCTTAATAAAGGCATAATTGGAGATGAATGCGAGCATCCTTTATTTATGCAATGAACGGTAGCTTCGTTGTCACAATGAACAAGAATGCTGGAGGCGGACTATTCGTCTCCCCACAGAAGAGCAGCTGCGACTATGGGGTAGAGCTCGAAAAGGGCAGATGATTGCTGATTTTTTGGTAAACTGAGCATTTCGGGGGGCCACGTTGAGTAATGAATGGGCGGCCTTGGGGAATTATGCGCATGGCAAAATTGAAATGCCCGAGAAGAGATAAAAGCTCACGTTTAGTGCAAGTTTGTTTCTCGAGGAAGATTATGCAGTCGCTTTTCTCTTTAGGAAGGGATGCTTGAAATTTATTAGAATCTAGGTTAATGCCCAGGAATTCTATGGAAGTGCTGGGACCAGCTGTTTTTTCTTCTGCGAGGGGGATACCTAGTTTCTCAAAAATCTTTTGGGTGATCGTTAGGCGTTTCGCCGGGGGCGAGGAGGAGGGGGAAACGAGGAGAAAATCATCAAGCAGATGGATAATATGCAGGATTTTGTAGTTATTAGATAAAATCCAGCATAATGCATGTCGAAAATTTTGGGGCTACTTTTGCAGCCGAAGGTTAGTCGGACCGCGAAATAGAATTGTAAGCGCCAATTAATGCCAAAAAGGTGCCAGAAGTCTGGGTGGATTAGCATGATTTTGAAGGCGGATAAAATATTTGCTAGCCAGGCGTTGCGTCCGGCAATTCTGATGAGGGAAATGGCTTGGTCTATGTCTTGATAATTCAGCGAATATTCATTTGATGGAATAGTGCTGTTAATGCCAGGGAATACAGAATTGTGAGGAGCGGATAGATCGATAATCAAGCTTTTTTGCTAGAGAATTTTCTAGTTGCAGTGCCGATAGGGCTAATGCGAGAAACGCTGAACGGTGGAGCGGGAAATAGTCCTATCATGAATTTGTTAACTATTTATTTTTTGATTTACGAATCTACAGTTGCGGGTTCGGTAGTTGCAGATAGTAGATTGGGACAGAATAGATTGAAGGAAGGGAGAGCTGAAATGCCCGAGTTAAATCCGTGGGTTAGACCTGAAATCAGAAAATCAGAGAAGTTAGTATCGGGGTGACAACGCAGTTCAAAAGCAAGTTGAAAAATATTCACAGGAGTCGACAAGTAATTTCTTGATTTTTTATTCTTTGCTTTAAACATCTGGCATACCACCTTGGCGTGAGCTCCGCCGCAGTAACTGCATAAATGGAGGAATTTGCAGGGAGTTCTGTAACACCTGCTGATATTAAAGTTTTGACAGATTGCTCGATTGGAATAAAAAGAGGGAGAAGATGAGAAAAGGGAAGGAAGATTGTAGCTGGGTGGGCGGGGGACGTAACTAGTGGATTTAGGAGGTTGTGTAGAATCAGAGGGAGGAGTGATGAAGGGGCAGGATGTGGTGGGGTGGAGACTGGAGCGGCAGACGGCACAAGATAAATTGCGGCATCCTAAAAAGACTCGGTTGTGGAGTTCAAAATCTAGGGCCCCCCAGTAAGAAATTTGGTTCCACTGAGTCACTCTGATCACACATTTGGCGGAGAACAGCTTGTGGTATGTGTAAAAATGTGTACCCCCATAGGAGAGTGCCAGCTCGGCTATAATAGCCATATAGTCATTTAACTCGCATCTCCAATGGGGGAAGACGGAGCAGATGACGTCAGTATAGCGTGCGAAAGCTATGGAGAATTCGGCAAGAGATAAATGTGCGAGATTGAGTGTTGGATGATGGTTTGAGAGTAACTGTGAATTCGTCGCAATTTACCTGGCGTTCTGCCGCAGGAGATGTAATGGGTGAAAGGAGTGAGAAGAGATCTATATCTGCACCTGATAAAATTTGATTTCTTGTTGTGTTGGAGACTGGAGGTGGTTCCATGGCTAAAGCGTTCTGCGGCGGAGGGAGGGCAGTGGCTGTGTAAAGTGTGAATGGGGGGCGTGACGTGGAAACTGGTGTAGGGAGAGTAGGATGAATGACAGGTTCATATTATGTGTTCTTGATATTGCTGGTGATGGTGATCTGTGGCGGGGTGGTCTAGTAGTAGCGGAGCGGGTAATTCTTCGCCCCCTTGTTTGATCTTCGGGTTGCAATTGGGGGTCTTGCGGTGCTGGATGATATTGAGTTGCCGGGGGGGGGGGGGGGGGGTGTCGATGTTGGCAGGGTGGTCTAGAGGATTGGTGTCTTGGTCTTCTGGCATGATGTTGTTATTATTATTATTATTATTATTATTGTCAAAATTGCTCATTGTGTTGATTGTTGTTGTCAGAGATGTGACTGTTGAAGAGGTTATTGGAGATGGCAATTGTAGTTGTGGCAGTAGTAGGAGCTGTAGAAAACTTGAAAGTAGTAAGATTAGCGGTAGCAGGGGAAATAGCATCGGCAGTGGCTTTAGCATATAAATTATTAGAAGTAGTTGAGGCAGTAGTTGTAGCAGTAGCAGTAGTTGCTGGCTTGCTGGCTTGAACGGAGCGGTCTTCAAAACGAAGATAGCGGTGGTGTGTAAACCCAGGGTATTTGTAGTAGCTTAGGAGTTATCTGATTGGTGCATTGAGAATTGGATAATGCAGATCCAGCCGCTAGAAATCATAAGCATGTGATCCTCTCGAAATTCGTTTATAACTAAACTTCACATATGGTTGAAATTCACACACACACACACACACACACACACACACAAACACAAAGGTGTAGTCTATCAATGCAGTGATTATTGTGGAGTCATGGGTTCTTATTACATCCTACTGTAGGTTCATGGATGAGCTATAGCAGGGGTGCCCAACCCTGTTCCTGGAGATCTACCTTCCTGCAGAGTTCAGCTGCAACCTTGATCAAACACATCTGTTTTTAATTAGTAAGTGCTCCTTCAGATTCTTCTTAGTTGGTTTAGTGGCGTTTGATCAGGGTTGAAGCTAAACTCTGCAGGAAAGTAGATCTCCAGGAACAGGGTTGAGCACCCCTGAGCTAAAGTATTCAAAATTTGTCACACTGTAAAAAATGCTACTGCTTTTAAGTTGAATCAAATAAAGTCACATCAATGTACATCTATTAAGCAGACTTAAAGCATCAAGCTGAAATTTGAATGACTTCAGTTAAGTTTAAACCTGATTAACTTATTACAATAAGTTCAAATAACATATAAAACATATGTTGTCATTAGATTTTGATCATATCCTTTCTTACAGTGCATGGTAGCATCAAACAGAGTAAAGCTGAAAGCCATAGAAATGAAAAGAGAGTGCTGCAGAAACTTGATGAGAGACGAGCATAACACTGCACAAAGGTTACGGTATTTGAATAAAGATTGAGGCCAAGTGCATTTTGCAAAAAAAAAAAAAAAACAATAAATCAAAAATAAATAAATGCACAGGTACACCATTTATGGGACAATATGATGAAATTCTGATGTTTCAATATAATTGGTTAAACCTTGCACACATGCAGGTAGAATAAAAAGAGTTTTGAAATGTTTGTCAATTTTTGCCATATTCTTTCTTTGAATGGGTGTGATTTTGCCATGTCCCACACACAGCACAGCCAACTTTAGGGAGTCTAAAAAGAAGGTAAATTAAATAAAATTAAAAAGATTTTTTTTAAATATTCTTATTGTCTTTAACAAGTTATTTGGTAAAATTAGTCAGTTTGATAACTTTTTTTCATGTTATTAATCATTTTGCAAGTGAAATTGCTGTGCACCCTGTCATGATGTGGTAAATGCCCCTTTAAGAAACCCTGTCATGTACACCGATTTGTCATACCATGCCCATTTTGCCTTTCTTCAGAGGAGGTTAAAACTGCTGTGTACACAGTAAATATCTACACGTATGTCTCCTATTTTTCCTCATATTGTGTTTGAAACTGAATGCTGTCAAGCTTAACATGTCCATCCTGTCAAAGTGAAATATTAATTAATATAAAAAAATTAAAACACTTTATTTATTTAATATTTTATTGTTTCATGTTACAACACTCATACATACATACTACATCAGTAGATGCATGAGTGGACAATACAAACCTTTTGGCAATATACGTCTATATAAAGGATATCCTTTTAAGGTCCATAAAATGGAGCTCATTGACTGTTTGAAATAAAAATACAGCCCTAAGTATTTGTACATTTGTGAACATCTGTAATCTAATGATTTACCTTATTCTGAAAAAAACAATACAAAAAAAAAAAAAAGTATCATTAAAGTGTTTAACTTGAGTTGCTTCCAACATTCCATTCACTCCTCCAGTACAATGTAAAGATTTATATTCATTAACAAATTTAGTTTAATTTGAAGGATTAATTTGCATATCAATAAAACCTGTATCTTTATCTTAACCTAAAACCTCAATAAAATATACTTATACTATTTTGAATTTGTCTATGACAGGGTTGACAATTTGAGGTTTGTTTACTGTTTTTCTACTTGCAAATTATTTGTAAAAAGTGCAGGAGCTTGACCAACATTAATTTCTTTCAGCCTAAGGTCTAAATAATACCACAACTATGTGGTTAAACTAAAAATCTCAAACTTTTTTTTGAAAATTTTTATGTCTCAAAAGGCACTTTATAGTGATAACGACCCTTATAACAAACACTACTATATACATAAAAAGAAAAAGTACATTTTCATATCATAGCAACTTTAATGAAATGTTTCTTGACAGAGTGAAATGAGGAATTTTGCAAATTTTCGTAAGTTCTTAAAACACCACTAAAGCCAATATAAGCTTCACACTTAAAACAGATTTCAGATGCTGGTTTTGTTTTGCTACTAGTTAATGGGATGCAATTTCTACGCTCCTAGTGGAATTCCAAAAACAGCATACTTTTGATAAACTTTTTTCAAAGTTCACTTACATTCACCACACAATTTCTTAAGATTATTAGCAACCTTAGCATATTTGATTATTTATTTTTGCAAACTAGCATGCGTATCAGAAACTTTAGCTTACCTGTTGTGAAGAAACAACTCTCAGTTTGGCATCTCAATTCAAATATTCCATATACTTTATGTTGTAAAATCGCTACCAGTGTGTATCCTTGTTTTATGCATATTTTGGCAAGTCTTGGAATTGTTTGCCTGCACTTCAGTAAGCAAATCTCAATTAGTTTTCCTAACCCTGCATCTGGAGGACTGCATACGTTAACTCCTACCCTAATTAAAAACACCTAAAGCAGGTAATCAAGGTCTTACTAGTCTCACCATTTGGTCTTTGAAGTAATATTTGAGGCAATGTAGATGCATTTGTATATCAGAGCTAATCAAATTCTAGCTATAAATTTGACTCATGCTACAACGAGAAAAGAAAATGCCCTCAGTGATTGAGAGGTATCATGATAGTCTGTTCCATCAGAAAATAGCCTTTCTTCTCACTCTGTGGTTTATAGTGTAATACCATTAAATTGTCAAGATATGAAATTTGTTGAGTCTAGAGCAATTCAGCAGTTCTATAAGCGACAGGTGGGCCAGCTTTTGTGGTTTCTAAAGCAACAGAATCTAAAATTGAAGTGAAGAGAAGTCATTGTGCATCAAAACAATCTGAGATCTATGACAAGATATGACATAAAAGAAGAGTAGAAATATACCTAAATGCACCATTACATTATATTGCTTTAGAAAACATACAACTCAGATCTTGACAGTTCACTAGCACAAAATGTATTTTCCACCCTGCAAAAAACAACAAAAAAAAGCACTCTTAAAGTGCTACAGTAAATAACAAATGACATAAATTATGTGTACATATGTTGAATATGTTAAAGGTGTATTATGTTAAATATTTTCTTGCTCACTGCTTGTCTATTTGCATCTATATATGTGTGAAACGTGTATTTTTACATATTAGGTATCTCTTTATGTACAGACTGTATTTAAATGTATATCGTCTTAAAAGTATGTTATTGTACTTTACACTGTATTAATCATTCATTCATTTTCCATAGTCTCTGATTTATCAGAGGTTGTCACAGCGGAATGAACCTCCAACTATATTTAACGCAGCGGATGCCCTTCCAGCCGCAACCCAGTACTGGGAAACACTCATACACTCTCACATTCAAACACACACACACACACACACACACACTCATACACTATGGACAATTTCGTTTATTTAGTTATCTGATACTGCATATCTTTGGATTGTGGCGAAACCCCGAGGAAACCCACATGAACATGGAAAGAACATGTAAACTCCACGCAGGAACGCCAACTGATCCAACAGGCAAGCTGGGATCCGAACCAGTGACCTTGTTGTCTAGATCCTCCATCTTTTCACTTATTGTAACACATGCTGCTGGTGATATGACAATAACATTGAATTGATTTGAATGACACTGAGCACCTTTAATATATTAGTATATCTAATGTGCTTTGTTTGTTATGAGAGGTAATACATCTTGTGGCTCATGTGTTTATTTATCTCCCCAACAACCTTATGGTTGTGTTTTTTTCTGTGTAACAAAGCTACAATGTGTTGAACTTAATACTTCAAATGCTGGTGTATTTGAAACAACACTATATATTAATGAAATATGGTAATTATTATATGATTTTGGCATTACTTTTATGGTTTCTACCATATTTTTAATACTAAAATTCATTTTAGATGGATATGTTTGTTTACAGATCACATTCCACTTATTCCAACAAGTAAATATCCATTAGATCGATTGAATATGGATATGGAATAAAGTATTTTTCTCCTTTTTTTCCCCTTCCTGTCGAAAAAAATAAATAAATAAAATGAAGTAGGAATGACTGTCATAATTGGACCAAGCAGCATTCATTCAATATCAGTTATATTCACTAGAAACATAGCATTTTAATTTAAGTTGCTATTTGTGCTTGTCATACGGTACATATTTAATACAACATGAAACAAACATGAAAAACTTACTTTGTAGTGTACGGCACAGAGTTCTCCATATGTGTGTGTGTGACTAGAGATGTTAAAGGTTTATTGTTGTAATGTGAAGCGGACGCTGACAACAAAGCACGGATACGAATGCTGGATTATTATTTAGTCAAAAAGTCAGGCAGCAGACTGGAATAAACAAACAAAACAACTCAAGGTTTAAATCATGGAAGGCAAGGCAAGGAAAACGTGTCATAATGTGCACTAACAGTATAACAAGGCTCTGTGTGTTTGTGTGTTGTATAATGCTGCGGTCACAGCAAAGTTTGTGCGAGCAAAATTCTGTTGTATGGCGCTGTGAAAAGGGGCAGGGTTGAAAAAAGATGATTAGACATTTTAAAAAGCAAGCGATTGGTCCAAATTTTTAATTTCCGTCCACAAAGGTAATATTTTGATCATCGGTTGGTCTCACGCAGTCACATGATGAGATTTCGCAGGTCAGAGTTCACCAAGCTTGAACTTTGCAACGCAGCGAACTGCGAAACTTGTTTCCAGTCTGACGCATTCATGTGCGTATGAATGGAAGTCTATGGAGAGAAAAGTCCAGAGTGACCAACTAATCCAGGGGTGGGCAAACTCGATCCTGGAGGGCCGGTGTCCTGCACAGTTTAGCTCCAACACTAATCAAACACACCTGAACAATCTAATCAGTATCTGCAAGATCACTAGAAATCTATAAGCAGGTGTGTTTGATTAGAGTTGGAGCTAAACTGTGCAGGACACCGGCCCTCCAGGACCGAGTTTGCCCACCCCTGAACTAATCGGTCTTTAAGCAGCTTCAGCTGTGTGAGTGTAATCAATAGAGACGTGGATCAGGTTTGTGTGTGTGTGTCAATACTGTATTTTTATCATAGTGACATAAATCAACCTCTTGATTAAACTTATATTGCAAAAAAATTCCAAACAAAGTTGTTTGTCTATAAATTTCCTTACATGAATTAAAAGGTTGCTAGCATGTATTAGCACATGGAAATAAGCTCCTTAAGATATGTATTAAAACAAAAAAATGGTGAGAGAAAAATTATTAAACTAATAGTTAAGTTTTTTGATTATTTATTTATTTATTTTATTTATTTATTCATTCATTTTCTTGTCAGCTTAGTCCCTTTATTAATCTGGGGTTGCCACAGCGGAATGAATCGCCAACTTATCCAGCATTTGTTTTACTCAGCGAATGCCCTTCCAGCCGCAACCCATTAGAAACATCCACACACACTCATTCACACTCATACACTACGGACAATTTAGCCTACCCAATTTACCTGTACTGCATGTCTTTGGACTGTGGGGGAAGCCGGAGCACCCGGAGGAAACCCACGCGAACGCAGGGAGAACATGCAAACTCCACACAGAAACGCCAACTGACCCAGCCGAGGCTCGAACCAGCAACCTTCTTGCTGTGAGGCAACAGCATTACCTACTGCGCCACTGCGTCACCCATTATTTTTTTATTATTTTTTTTTTTTTTGCAAATCATCACAGAATTTGTATCTCTGTTGGCACCCCATGAAATAAATAATCCACAAATCTATGCCATTTGTTTGTGCTGATTTGTGCCGCAAAAACGAATGTTTGTGCTGGTTTGGGGTCTGAGATATTAAGCAGTTTTTTTGACCCAGTGACATCACTTCTTACTCTATGTTGCTCAAATCTCTCCAGCACAAACGGATGGCATAGTTTTGGGGATTATTTATTTTTATGGGGTGCCAACTTCATGGAGGTGGAATCTTCACTGTTATTACTGCTTTCTCACCTGAAATATGCCACTTCTGACTGACCTTATTATGGTCTCATAGATCCTGTTAGTTCATTCATGTGCTATTTACCTCTCTGTGTTAAAAGTGTTAGCATTAGTGGTTGTCCTCAGAGGACCAGACAGAGGCCAATAACAATCCACAAGAACATAAATATTGTTTGCAGCCATCATGTAAGTGCATACAGTGACACTTTGTAAGCAATGTCAAGTGTGTGCAGTCATCTGCTGTGTGATCCTCTGACAGGAAGAAACATGTACTCTCCTGGGTTTTATAACTAAGGTGTAAACACTGTCAGTGTTTTTAAAGGGAATGTTTAAAAAGTGACCTCATGTAGCACAGCCAGAGATGATTAAATCATCTCAATGGCTTAAATAAAAGGCAAACCAGCTTTTACAGAGATGGCTGTGAGTAAATAGCCTAAATATGTTTCTGTCAGCATTTAATTTGTTTTATTTTAGCTAGAATAAAAGCAGTTTTAATTTTTTTTAAAACCATTTTAAGGTCAAAATTATTAGCCCTTTTAAGCATTTTTTTTCTTTGTCCAATAATCCACAGAACAAACCATCATTATACAATAATTTGCCTAATTACCCTAACCTGCCTAGTTAACCCTTGTGTGGTGTTCGTATTTTTGTTACTCAGCCAGTGTTCATGGGTCTGGTGGACCAGCTAGTGTTTTGGCTTTCCAAATTAACACTATCAAACAGTTTTATGTTAAATTACTCAACAAATGTTTACTTCATCTCAATTACAAGCCATATGAACAGCAAATATGGTTAATTTTTCCCCTTAACCTTTATAAGATCAGATTGATGAATTAATTGTGCTTTTTTTATTATTAATGTTATAAAAA
Source organism: Danio aesculapii (assembly GCF_903798145.1). NCBI lineage: Eukaryota > Metazoa > Chordata > Actinopteri > Cypriniformes > Danionidae > Danio > Danio aesculapii. The sequence continues at coordinate 20,898,816 of NC_079448.1, read as the reverse complement.
AAATTAAATCAGCTATAATCAAGTGGAGTGAGTGGAAAGACACAACACATTTACACATGAAGCAATATGTTTTACAACTATTGATTTTTATTAATTTGAACTTCATTAGACATTTACCTCATATAACATAGAACATTTTACAAAGCACAAGCTGGGGTGGGAGCTCAGATTTGTTTTTTCGTATTGTTCCCACCATGGTCAGCTTTCTCTTTAGAAGCTCCTGTGCTAGCTTGTGTAAGGTAAAAAAATGTCACATGTGATATTGTGTCAACTGAGTCCCTGAGTCAGGTCCAGGACAACTCTCATCCCTTGATTTTTCTCAGGGGCTCCTCCATCTGGTTTCCCTGTGTAGACTTGTAAATTCCAAGAATATGAGGAAGTGGCATCACAGGCAGCTCAGATCTTTACACCATATTTTGCAGGTTTCGATGGTATAAACTGCCTAAACCTTCAGCAGCCTTTAAATGGCATCAGCTGCTCATCAATGGTGACATTAGGCCCAGGGTTGTAAAACAGAGGGAGGCGGTGCACCCACTTATCCCACACTGTCCTAATGGCAGCTAGCTTGTCTCTCTGCCGTCGAGCTGGTCTGTCATCTCGGTTATCAAAACGAATAATCCTGGAAATTTTGTGGAAGTTTTCCAGAGACATTGTTGCATGGAAAATTTCTCTGCTGGTTTCTGCATCCCATAGCGATTCTGTGGATTCCCCTTTGGACCTGAAAACTCCAGCATGGATAAGAACCCCAAAGTAGGCCTGTAAATCAATTTGGTCCATCTCCTTCCACCTTTCTCAAAAAACACGCCTTCCTTCTAGATTACTGCAATCCAGAATATTTTTCTAAATGGAATTTGGGATGAAAAGCTCAAATGAAGACTTGATGTCCTACACATGAGTAACTGCCAGCCGCGTAGCAGCTCTGCAGGGTGGCTCATTTCTTGGGCAAGAAGACCATTCAATTTCACCTTTCTTTGACATCCATATTTCTTTACTTGAGTCTGGTGGGCTTGCTCTGGTCCTGGAGCTGGCTGCTGACAAGCTGGTCCTGGAGCTGGCTGCTGATGGGGTACTCATCAACCTCTTCTTCAAAGTCACTGTCAGACTCTGAATTTTCAGAAATGTGATCCTCATATTCTGAAACCTCTTCCTCAACATTATCATCAGAAGCTCCTCTCTCTTCCAAAATCAATTGCATGGCCCTCGCAGAAGATATTCTTTTGGCCATCTTTACCAGTTGTGATAAGGAACCACACTGGCAAAGTCTTATTTATAGTATTATGCCCCTAATTTGCAGATGGGACAGAGTATGAGAAAATAAAGCTTGGTTCCCGCAAGAGAGAGGGTAAAATGTGCAGGAATGTAAAAGCAGTGTTGATAGTTGAATTTTCAACAATGTTGCAACTTTGTGCGGGAGCAGGAAGGGGAGAGGAAAAAAACAGCAGCACCAGAAAGGAGGAAGACAGAGTGTAGGAACTTTGGACCTACACTTTCAACCCTTTTACTAGACCTGGGTCCAGTGGACCCGAACACCTTGTGTGTAATGTAAATGTGTAGGGGGAGGTACAGTATGCGGTCATTGAAAACTTGTTCAGATTTATGTTCTTCACAGAAAATAAGCCAAAGCCAATGAATTTCAGGTTGAAAAAATAATTCATCGTTTAATTTTTCTTTTGAAAAAAACTGAAAACGGGTCTCACAGACCTAAACACAATACAAGGGTTAATCTAATTAACCTAGTTAAGCCTTTAAATGTCACTTTAAGCTTTATAGAGTTGTCAGTTATTAGAAATGAGTTTTTTTAACTATTATGTTTAGAAATGTGTTGAAAAAAATCTTCTCTCTGTTAAACAGAAGTTGGGGGAAAAAATAGACAGGGTGGCCATATATATATATATATATATATATATATATATATATATATATATATATATATATATATATATATATATATATATATATATTAGTTGAAGTCAGAATTATTAGACGCCCTGTTTATTTTTTTCCCCCAATTTCTATATAAATCATCACCTTAGAATTATAAGGTTCTATTTGACATTTTTGTCAAAATTTAGTTATTGACATATTCTTATTAAATGACAACTCATGGTCATGTGGCCAAAAATAGCCCTCAGAAACAAGGCCTCGAGCAGCAAGGTCAATATCTTCTGACCCACAGGGAAACGAGAGCCCCCGGTTGTTGTGAGTCAGGCAATTCGGGGGGGCTTGACAGACAAAGTGTACATCCCACCTGTGACCAGTTGTGGAAACGTGCTGTTGGTACATGTCCTAGAGTGGAGCTTGCAATTTGTGGTGTCACCACTAAGGGCCTATTGGACACAGGTAGTCAGGTGAGCACCATCACTGAAAAGTTTTTCCAGGACCACCTATGCGGTAAAGCCAATGACATTCTTTCCACAACTGGTTGGCTAAAACTCACAGCAGCTAATGGGCTTGATATACCATATCTGGGTTACTTGGAGTTGGAAGTGGAGACTATGGGTATCAAAATGCCGAATTGTGGGTTTTTAGTGGTTAAAGACATTTCTCGACCTGAACACACAGTACCTTGCATCATAGGAATGAACATAATTAGCCAATGTAGACAGCTGTTCCAGGCAGAATTTGATACCACTTTAAATGGAAAATTGGATTCTGAATGGAGATATGTTTTCCAAGAGGTACAGACATGTACTGTGAACAGAAAGTCCATTGTGCGTGTAGCTGGAAAATGGACGGAGCACATACCAGCGGAATCAGTTGTGACAATTTCAGCAGTAGGCTCCAACGTAGGTGTCAGGCAGGGCAGCCCCATGCTATTAGAGCCACTCAGTACACCATTGCAGAGAGGATTGGTAGTCATTCCCACACTAGTTGATTCGCACTGCACCTGCATACCTGTCAAAATTCTGAACTTTTCTCAGGAGGATGACTGGTTGTCACCCAGGACCCGGCTGGGCATTCTGTCAGAAGTAGAGTGCATAGACCCCTCACAGCAGTATGAAGTCAAGTTTCAAAGGATTTCGGCTGATCTTGAACAGGTGACGCTGAATAGCAGAGATGTGCAGTGCAGAGATCGGGTGTCAGAGATCTTGGCTAAGATAGATGTAGGTGGAAGTGACGATGAACAGACTCAGCTAAGGTCATTGTTGACAAAGTATCTTGATATCTTTGCTTTAGAGGATGAGGATCTAGGCTACACAGACAAGATCACACATGAAATTCACTTAACTGACGATGAGCCAGTCACACAACCTTAACGTCAAATTCCTCCTAATTATTATAAGGAAGTAAAAGATCACATCTCACGACTGGTGCAGAAGGGGGTCATACGAGAAAGTAGCAGTGCCTATGCTTTACCAATTGTGCTGGTGTGGAAAGCAGATGGTAACATCAGGCTATGTGTAGATTACTGCAAGCTAAATCAGTAAACAAAGAAAGATGCTTTTCCCTTACCCCGTATTGACGAAAGTTTCGATGCTATACAGGGAGCACGATACTTTACCACAATCGATTTAGCAATCGGTTATCATCAGGTTGCTGTGGCACAAGCAGATCGGCACAAGACTGCATTCTCAACGCCCTTCGGCCTTTATGAATTTCTGCGGATGCCATTCGGGGTCTGTAATGGACCTGCAACATTTCAAAGATTGATGCAGGCTACCATGAATGATTTTGTTTTTCAAATTTTTTTGGTGTACCTGGATGATATCCTGGTGTATTCAGGAACATTCCAGGAGCATTTGCAAAGGCTGGAAATTGTTTTGAGGAGGTTGCAAGAAACTGGTCTTAAGGTCAAGTTAGATAAATGTCACTTCATTCAGTCAGAAGTTGTGGTTTTAGGACATCGTATTTCAGCAGATGGTATTGGCACAGACCCACAGAAAGTGGCAGTTATAAAACAGTGGCCAGTCCCATCAACACTGAAGGAATTAAGATCATTCCTTGGGCTCTGTAGTTACTACAGACTGTTCATTCAGGGGTTCTCCAAGGTTGCTGGTCCACTTCATGACGCAGTAAATTCAGCTCTGTCCGCTGGAAACCTCAGCAGGACTCCTGTCTTGTTGGGTAGCCTGTGGACTGAAGAGTGCCAAATTGCTTTTGACACTTTAAAAGATAAAATGACCAGTGCACCTATATTGGGAGTGGCCGACTATTCAAAGCCCTTTATTGTGGAGACAGATGCGAGCAATCAGGGACTGGGTGCTGTTTGATATCAGCACCAAGGGGATGTAAAGCATGTCATTGCTTTTGCGAGCAGATGGCTGAGGGAAGCTGAAAGAAATGACAGAAACTACAGCAGCATGAAACTCGAGCTGCTTGCTCTCAAGTGGGCAATCGTTGAGAAATTTCGAGGTTATTTGTTGGGGTCCAAATTTACTGTGATAACTGACAATAATCCTTTGTGCCATTTGAAGACAGCGAAATTTGGGGCTGTGCAACAGAGGTGGATATCTCAGTTATCCATCTTTGATTTTGATGTGCAGTATCGTCCAGGGTACCGAAACACAGTTGCTGACACACTATCTAGGCAGCCGTTTGCAGGGGAGCCAGAGTCCACCTCCGATGATGTTGAGTATGATGGATGCGTGGCAGTTTGTGGTTTGATTTATCATGGTACAGACCTGGATGAGGCAGTTGTAGCTGCTGGAGTAAATAGCTGTAAATTGAGGCAGATCCGAGCTGACGTTTGCAAGTTTAGTGATAGTGATGTATTGGACCAGGGAAACACTCCCACATTTCTGGGTTATTCAGTAGATGAGTTAATTGCATTTTAACAGCAAAACTTGGTGATTAGTGAATTCAGAAAGTTATGGGACCAAAAGAGACAACCAATTGGAAAAGAGCTAAAAACTCTGCCCAAACCAGTTCAGTCCATGCTGAAGCACTGGAAAAATATCAGGGAACGCCAAGGTCTTCTCTACCGTGTTGTTGAGGATGTCCGACATGGTGAATGTTATCAGCTTCTGTTACCTCTAAGTTTGAAAAAGCCAGTTTTGGAGTATGTGCACAACTCCATGGGACACCAGGGTATCGAGCGTACCCTTCACTTGTTGAGGCGCAGGTGTTTTTGGATAGGGATGCACAATGATGTGGACTGATGGATAAAAGATTGTCAGCGTTGTGTGTTAGCTAAACTGCCCCGACCCAGGGTCCATCCTCCCATGAAATCCTTTTTGGCTTCTAGACCCCTTGAGGTAATTGCTGTAGATTTTTCGGAGTTGGAGCCTGCGTCTGATGGCCGTGAGAATGTACTGATAATCACTGATATATTTACCAATTTCACACAGGCTTTCCCTACCCGAGATCAAAAAGCAGACACCACTGCAAAGGTGTTGCTCCGAGAATGGTTTATGAAGTATGGTGTTCCGATGCATTTGCACTCGGATCAGGGCCGCAATTTTGAGAGTGAGGTGGTGGCTGAACTTTGCAAGCCTTATGGGGTGAAAAAAGCCGCACCACTCCGTACCACCCCACTGAAAACGCTCAATGTGAACGTTTCAACAGAATGCTACATGACTTATTGAGGACGCTGCCACCTGAAAAAAAACGTCGCTGGCCAGAATACTTACCAGAGTTGGTTTATGTGTATAATGCCACCCCTCATGCAACTACTGGGTATTCACCATATTATCTTTTGTTTGGGGTAGAGCCTTACCTTCCAGTTGATGCATTATTGGGACAAGAGCAGGTGTTTGACCAGAAACATGATTGGTTGCTCGTCCACCAAAGGCGTCTAAATGATGCTCATGTCAGGGCAAGAGAATATTCTGAACAGAAGGCCACCGAACGCAAAATTCTTGCAAAAGTCTTGCAAAAGTATAAAATCTATTGCCCAAAGATTGAGGTGGGAGCACAGGTGTATCTGAGAAACAGGCCAGTAGGCCGCAACAAAATCCAGGATGCCTGGGGCCCAATCGTACATCGTGTAGTAGGCATATTCAATAACACCTACACGGTAGAACCAGTGGAGGGAGGGCCTGTGAAGCGAGTCAACAGGGTTGACATCAGGCAGTGTATGAATCCTCCTACTCCTGCCCCCAGGAAGAGGTTAAAGGTACGAGACGATAAGTCAGATTCCCTAAGTGAAGTGGAGTCTGAGGATTCAGATGAATGTGTAGTTTTGAGGGAGGAGAAATCTCCTGAACCTGTAATGGGTACTCTTAGAACCCCTTCTGTGGACCAACAGAGCATGGGTAAAGTGCCTGATGTGTTACTCAGCCAAAAGTCAGTAGATTCTTGCAGTGTCTATTGTCCATCAGGGCCTGTTGAGCCTCTGGAGACTGAAGGAACTTGTGGGCTGACCCAGCCAGTTGCTGCACTACGCAGATGTAGTAAAAGACCAAATGCAGGACAACATTCAAACGTGTACCATAAGCCAAGGTCTGTTCTGGACTCTACTTCGTCTATTAGTCCAGCAGCAGTTTCACAGATACTAGCTGATCTGAGTTCTGTTCTGTTTAGGGAAGCGGTTAAAGAGGTTAAAAATACTCTGGTTTCAAATGAGTAATCGAGGTCGCTTACCATGATGCAGGGAAGAATGTAACCAGGTGATGGTTGATAGGGGGTAAAATATTTATAAAAATGATGAAAAAGGGTGTAGGAAAATAAAGACAGGACCCTTTAAGAAACCTCCAATGACGTCATCACGCGTAAGTGTACGCGAACGTGTGCGCTCCCGCAAATAAATGAGGAAGTAATTGTGCGTTGCTGTATGCGCGAGCGATCGTCGATTGTTTGAGTGAAGTATGCCATCCAGTTGGATGTTGACGCAGGATTGCGTTGGTCTGTGAGAACGAGTGTCATTGCTAGTGGTTAAAGTGCATGTACAGATGAAGCTGTTTACAACTTAGGTGTTTGAGTGCACAGTGGGAAACACAGGGAAAATAACTGCCACTACTGTATTATGATAACAATTATTATTACTAGTATTAGTGAGACAGTCTGCATTTATTTGTTTATTGCACACAAGACAAAGAGAACTTTGTATTACTTGATATCCTAATTTTTTTACTGATAAACAGTTTGTTGATAACTGAGAAGACACTGTACTCTTATTTATTTTATGCTTTATTTTGTTCGGGGTTTCAGCCCTTGTTAAAAATACAAAGTCTCCTAACTTAAATTTTAAGGTATAAATGTAAACCCCACTGATCTTTGTTGGTCTTGTGTATTCATTTTCTGAGGCCATATATATATATATATATATATATATATATATATATATATATATATAAAATAAATTTGATCACATATTTTTAAATAAGAAATCCTGTTAAAAATGGTAATATAAGAAATTCCAGACTGTGTACATAGCTGTCAATCTGTTGATAACTCATGCAAAGGCCATAAATAAATCCTGACTCTCCCCACAGGTGTCATCATCATCAGTCTCAGGTAGTGCTGTTTGTCACACATGCAGCTGTTTATCCATCCAATTAAATCTGTCTTCATGAAACAGTTGGGTCAGAAGACAGGAACCAGGCAGGGAAAAAAAAAACAAAAAAACAAACTGAATGGCTCTCATTGAATGTCATTTGCATTTGAATTTTAAATCTGTTAATATTCTGCTGATGTTCTCTGAAAAATGTTGGAGTGAAAGTTTTGCAACCCACTGATGGACAAATCCTTTTGATGTAAATTATTGCTGTTACTTTTATTTATTTTATTTGTGTCTTTATTTTTAGAATAGCTAAAACTCACACACACACACACACACACACACACACACACACACACACACACACACACACACACACACACACACACACTCAAAACATATCATTTAAACAACATATCTTTTTTATTATAAAATGGTGTTATGCATATTGATTTAGTATTTCAAAAATTCACAATGAGAAAAGCCAACACAGGCTCATAGGGAAAATTTGCGCAGGGGTACATTTTGAGGAATCGAGAAATATGTGCTTGTATTGCTGCATTTTTTGTGTAAAACAAATGGTATGGGGCGGTATTTGGCTCTGTATGGATGACTTTACCAGCATGATCGTTTGCTTGTTAGCTCACCACAAACTGTGTCAGACTTGGGATGTGGAGTGGAGCAGACCTGGGTTCAAGTACGCTGAAGGCGGTTCCAGAAGCCAAATAAAGCCAAACCCAAAAAAGCTACTGTCACGATCGGTGTAGAGGAAAAGGGAGCGAGGACTCAGGTGCAGAAAAGAATATGGGTTTTATTAATAATAAATTAAATGGCAAAACAAACTACCCAGAGGGGGAAAACATTAACAAAACAAACAAACCAAACTAGACTGGACTGGACTGGACTGGGCAGGCTGGCAGGGAGCAGGACTGGACCATACACACAATGAGGCAACATACGATGACGAACTGGCACAGGACAGCAGACATGAGGAGAATATAAGCAGGAGTAAATTAACACACAAACAGATGAACATAATTAACTAATAATGGGTTAACAAGGAGGGTGGGACTAGATGATAGACGGGAGAGCACCTGACACAAAGAGACAACACAAGCCAGGTGCTCACATAAAACAAGACTAGAACACGCAGCCAATGAGAGAACTCATTTACCGCGTGTTCGTATGACAAGACAAAAAACACAACACTGAAGCACACAACAAAAGCACGCGACCAATGTAGTAAACACAGAGCCACGTGCTTTGACAACAGACGCAAGACACGAGCACACGATAAGTGAACACCTTACCGTGCGCTCACATTAATGCGACGCGCATGTTTCATCTCAGCGCCAACCAAAACTAAAACCAACTAGACGGAGACGCTGAGAATGAAACAGCGCGATGCTGACGAAACAAAACACAAACACGAGTACAAGAGCGCAGACCCCGGGCGCACCTATGACGACGCGCACCCAGACAATGACAAAACAAGTGCTCGACCCAAGAAAACTCGAGCCGAGCACTAACAGGACAGGACAAGACAGAGCTAGTGTCTGGATTCTGCCACAAAACAAGAATTAACAAGACCAGAGTGGCAGAACCCTGACAGCTACGCAACGTTGTTGTTAGAGGTGTGAACCTACACTGGTCTCACGGTTTGGTTTAGTTATGATTATAATACCATCGATTTGATTCAATTCGATATTGACGTTTCATTGACGATGCTTTCCATACACAGTTTTATATTTTCTTCACAGCACAACAATTCTAAAATATATATATTTATATATAATACAATTTTGTCCTTTAATACAAACATGCAGATATTTAAACTGTACCTTTAAAAACTCAAGTACATGTACAGAACAACATGAGCGTTTGTAGCAAATAAACTGTAAAAAATGTAAATATCCCGCTCGTTTCTGTGCCTTGTTCTAGCAAGTTATGGTCACACGCTCAACAGAAAGGGCTGCGATTGGCTCTAAATGCTCTGGCGTTGTTCACTGTTGAGTGACGCTGATAACCGGCAGTGACGATCACAGATGATCCATGAGAGACGCGAAGAAAACTCACTATGCAGACTCGCACTCGTGTCTGTATCCAGAAGTATCGCTATAACAGCCGAGAGGAGAGGAAAAGTCATGCCAGCAGGTCAAATGGGCCACAGTGAGAGAGAGAGAAAGAAATGGAGTTTACTTTCATGTTCTCAAATGCAGTGAAATAGGGGCTTCTGCTGTTAGTGTCAGTGAAAGGCTGTCCAGTAAACACACACAAAGTGAAATTGGTCACAGTTTCTGTATTTTTAAGTAGTTGGAGCATTGTAAATACTCACGCTCACATAATAACCGGTTATGATTATTACTAAACCGATACCGAATTGTCCGCATCTGCATCGCGGTGCACCGAAGAAACAATTCATTTTGACACCCCTAGTTGCTGTAGATGCATGCAGCCCGCAATGGATTTTCTAAAAACATGATTGGTTGGGTTTAGGGAAGGGGGTGTGTCAGTCCATATCAAGCTAATTTAGTGTGTACAATGAAAAGCCAACCGGTTTCTCTAATGAATGTGCATGAGAAGGATGTTAAGATGAGCAAAACTGTACACAGTGGGCTCAACTGGATTTAATATAAAGAAATGTACTGTATGAGAAAACGAGCCCCAGTAACATATTTGAGATTACAAAAAAATTATTATTATTAATAAATATTATTATCATTTTAATAAATTATATTTAAAAAAAATTCCTACGTTGGCCTTATTGTGTGAAAACAAAAAACTGCATAAAGAGAAAAATGTATCCATGTGCTCATAATTACAAAAAAATTATAATTGAAAATGCAGAAATGTTATGTGGGGATTTTGTTTAGAGGTATGTTTAAAAGGACAGAATGTATAGTTTGTGCTGCATAAAAAAATTAATAAAATTACAAAATATACATGTCTAAAGTCAATAACATAAAAAAGTTAAAATCTACATTTCATCCATTCATTCATTTTCTTTTCGGCTTAGTCCCTTTATTAATCTGGGGTCACCACAGTGGAATGAACCACCAACTTATCCAGCACATTTTACACAGCAAATGCCCTTCCAGCTGCAACCCATCTCTGGGAAACATCCACAACCACTCATTCACACTCATACACTACGGACAATTTAGCCTACCCAATTTACCTGTACTGCATGTCTTTGGATTGTGGGGGAAACCGGAGCACCCGGAGGAAACCCACACGAACGCAGGCAGAACATGCAAACTCCACACAAAAATGCCAGCTGACCCAGCCGAGGCTCGAACCAGTGACCTTCTTGCTGTGAGGCGACAGCACTACCTACTACCTACCACTGCATTGCCTAAAATCTACAGTTTGTACTCTCTATTTAACCTACTCAAATAAGTTTCATAGTTTAAAATGTATAAATAATCAATTAATGTTACTTTGTTAAACTTTTTCACATCAAAGTTATTGAAGAAGAGGTCAATGTCCATATATAGAATACATAAATGGGGCACACATGTGAATCAACGGTGGCCAACTGTTAATTAAAGAGCCCATATTATACATGAAATAGGGTCATATGTATGTTGTAAGGGTCTCCAACAACAGTCTAATATGCATGCAAGGTCAAAAAACACTTTTATGGTCTTATAATCTGCATTTATTTTTACCTAATTATCCCAGCGACTCTCAAATGAATCGTTCAGAGATTCATTTTTTCCCAACCCCCTCCCCAGCGCGAAGCTAATCTGCGCTGATTGGACCAATGACAGCCTGCTGCGATTGGTCGACAGTGACAGGCTTCAGCGCAAGACAGAGTGAAATGCCCAGCTGCTAATCAACAATATAAAAGTAGTCACAGTGCATACACGCTTCATAGTGTAAGGCTTTTTTCTCTCACACACACACACACAACCCTCCTCAGAAGAACTGGGGAGATCGACGTGAGTCTACTAGCCGTCACACACTCTACCTGGTCTTTTTCTCTCTCTCTCTCTCTCACACACACACACACACACACATACAACGCTCCTCAGAAGAACTAGGGAGAGCGACGCGAGTCTCCTGTCTCCGAGCCCCTAGCCGTCACACACTCGACCTGCTCTTTTTCTCACACACACACACACACAGAAACACACACACATTACGCTCCTCCTCAGAACTAGGGAGATTGACACGAGTCTCCTGTCTCCTAGCTTACGATGGCCATAGCAACGACAAACGGCAGTGGAACGCGAGCTCACAAAAGCATTTAATGTTTTCAACGTGGCTTACATGCGATAAGAGAATATAAAGAGTAAACGCGTGTACTGTACCAGGTTAACAAGTAACAAAACACAATAAATACATAATTTGCAAGCTAGAGTAAACGAGGCAACAATTTTAATCGCACTTACTTACACTAGTGAATAAACCTCAACCACTGACTCTTCACAGTTTCATCTTTGGGTAGAGACTGTCAATATTATCCATCTGAGCACAGCGTGACTTCATTCGACCGGCGGCGTCTGTGTGTGTGTGTCTAGTGTTTTTTTTGTGTTAGTGGGCGGGGCCGCAGGTTTCAAAGCTCCCGGGTTTGCACGCGTAACTACTGGCGAGGCTTGTGTTTCGTAGCCGCGTCATCGCGAAAAACCTAATGAATTGTTATCAAGACGACTCGTTTGAAGCACTATGAGTTGACTTTTTTATAGATGAATTAATAATTTTAAACACTGTACACTTACAGATTTAAGCCTTAGCTGGATATTTCACTTCACTTAGAGCTGTGTTACACACTACATGGAAGGGCATTTTCAAAAACCCATAATATAGGCTCTTTAACAGATACTATGCAACATATAGGCAAATTGCATAACTTTGGAAATGTAAATGTAAATGCTATGAGACACGTGGCTTAATACAAAATACAGAAATATGGCATACTGTGCTAAAAACTAATGACCAGTGGTGGAAAGAGTACTGAAATATCATACTTAAGTAAAAATATCTGTTGTAAATATTACTCAAAGTATGAGTAAAAAGTAGACTTTCAAAAGTACTCAAGATTAGTGAGTAGTGAGTGTTTTGGTGTAAAAAGCTGATGCATTTACATGTAATTTGTGGATGTGTGTAAACGTAACATTCTGTAGTCATTGGCCAGCAGGCACACAACGTCAGAAGACATTAAAATTAGATTAGATTTAGGTTGTGACGTCAGGTGACCAAAATTCAATATCAAGCCAGCATCTAAGGACATTATATTGATGGCCAATAACGACATCAAATTATGTTGATATTTGGTTGATTTTAGGTTGTGTAAGAAAGTGATCATAATCCAACATCGAGCCAACATCTTAAACCAACGTCCTATTGACGTCAAATACTGACATTTATTCATCAGATATGGCAACCAAAATCCAATGTCTGATAGACGTCATAGTGGTAACGTCCACTCAACGTCAAGCTGTAACATCATTAGACACTGATATTCGGTTGATTTTAGGTTGGATGTTGGACATTGACGTCGGCCTGATGTTGAGTTCGAATGTCAACCCGATTTTCATTTCCAAACAAATTGCAATGTTCCCACGATGATGGGGTACATCAATATGACGCCATGTTGATGTCTTGTGGCTGCTAGGTGTTTAAGGCCATTTTAGTCATCATACAGTAAACATCCATCATCTTTTCATCAGTGACATGCATCTAAACAGACTCTGGATCTATGCGTGTAAAGATTTTGGACATCTTCTTGGACACTTTTAATGCTTACAAACAGTTTGCTGCGATTATAAAGTGCCCATGTCTTAAGGTAGTTCATTATGATGCAATTTACCTTCTATGTGCGATTTGACAGGAATCACAGGACTGATTTTTCTAATCCATAGACAGGAAAAAATTAAGTAGTGACTGCAGATTGAAGGAAGGCAGTGGAGTAAAAGTACCAATACAGCACTAAAAATGTACTCAAGGGAATGTAAAAGTACACATTTATAAAACATCTAAGTAAATTACAATTTCTGAGAAAAACTACTTAATTACAGTAATTTGAGCATTTGTAATTAGTTACTTTACACCACTGCTAATAACAGAGCACATGGTAACGGTTCTAGTTTGTTTGTTTTTTTATATCTAAGAACATTCTATTGCCATTTACTGTCACATTCATTCCTGGTAAAAGGATGGAGTTTAATGACTTCAAAAAGTAACACCAACTCAAATTTTAAGTTTTAAAATTTGTATTGTGTGGTAACCACTTCATAAAAGCATTAAGATACACAATGTGTGCTATATTGGGAATATAAACAGCAAAAGGGGTTGGACTTTATTTCATTCCGTGTCTTAAAATGATGCGACTTTATTCACAGTTTAGCACAGGCTCTCATATATTATAACTTAATTAAAACAGCATAAATACAGGATGGTTGGTTACAGTTAGTGAGACTTCTTTTATCATGCACAAAAACAAACAGTAAGAATTGGAGTTTAAAAATTGATTATTGTGAATACAATCATTCATTGTTTTCAGTAAAATATTTCAGCATTTTATTTTATTTTTTCAAGCAAAATAGTAATCCTGACATACAGTATCTAGCTGGCTAACATCTTTTTTCTGAAAATCTCATTTCATCTCATTTTCATCCGCTTTTCCGGGGCAGGGTCACTGGGGCAGCAGTCTTAGGAGAGAACCCCAGACTTTCCTCTCCTCGAACACTTCCTCCAACTCCTCTGGGGGGATCACGAGGTGTTTCTTGGCCAGCTGAGAGACATAGTCCCTCCAGTGTGTCCTGGGTCTTACCCGAGGCCTCCTCCCAGTGAGACATGTCTGGAACACCTCCCTAGGTAGGCATCCAAGAGGCATCTGAATCAAATGCCCGAGCCACCTCAGTTGACTTCTCTTGATGTGGAGGAGCAGTGGCTCTACTCCGAGCTCCTCCCAAGTGACAGAGCTCCTCACCCTATCTATAAGGGTGCGTCCTGTGAAGGAAAGTCATTTTGGCCACTTGGGCCTGAGATCCTTGGATCATGATCCAAAACTCATGTCCATAGGCGAGAGTAGGAACGTAGATTGACTGGTAAATCAAGAGCTTTGCCGGCTTAAATCGGCTTAGCATTACTCTGCATTACTACTGCCACTGCACCAATCTACCTGTCAATCTCACGCTCCATCTTTCCCTCAATCATGAACAAAACCCCAAGCTACTTGAACTCCTCCACCTGGAGTAAGGACTTTCCTCCAACCTGGAGGTGGCAAACCATCCTTTTCCAGGGGAGCACCATGGCCCTGGACTTGGAGGTTCTGAATTTCATCCCAGTCATTTAGCAGCAAATCGACCCAGTGCATGATGAAGGTTCATAGTTGGTGAAGACAACAGAACAACATCGTCTGTGAGTAAAAGAGATGAAATCCTGTGTTTGCCGAACCGGACCCCCTCCAGCCCAAGGCTGCGTATTGAAATTCTGTCCATAAAAATTATGAACAGAATTGGTGACAAAGGGCAGCCCTGCCGGAGTCCAACATGCACTGGAAACAAGTCTGACTTATTGCCGGCAGTGAATCAAACTCCTACTCTGTTTATACAGGGATGAGACTGCCCTTAACAGACCCCATACTACCAGAGCACCTTTCACAGAATGCCATGAGGGATAATAGCCGAATGCCTTATCCAAGTCCACAAAACACATGTGGACTGGTTGGGCATACTCCCATCAATGCTCGAGCACCCTGGTAAGGGTATAGAGCTGGTCCAGTGTACCATGGCCTGGACGAAAACTGCATTGTTCCATCTGGATCCTAGGTTCAACCATCAACCGGATCCTCCTCTCCAGTATCCTGGCATAGACTTTTCCAGGGAGGCTGAGAAGTGTGATCCCCTATAGTTGGAGCACACCCTCCGGTCCCCCTTCTTAAAAAAGGAAACCTCCACCCCAGTTGCCCAGTCCAGAGTTACTGTCCCTGACCTCCATGCACTATTGTAGAGACATGTCAGCCAAGACTGCCCCACAATATCCAGAGACTTAAGATACACAGGGTAAATCTCATCCACCCCAGCTGCTTTGCCACTGCGGAGCTTGCAATCTAACTCAGTGACCTCAGCTTGGGTGATGGATGAGTCCACTCCTGCATCCCCTGTCTCTGCTTCCTCAATCAAAGACATGTCAGTGGAGTTGAGGGGATCCTCAAAGTATTCCTTCCATCGTATGACAACATCCACAGTCGAGGTCAACAGCTCCCCACTTCTGCTGTAAACAGTGTCAGTGTGGAACTGTTTTCCTCTCCTGAGGCACCAGACGATTTCCCAGAATCTCTTTGGGGCCGACCGGCAGTCATCCTTGATGGTCTCCCCGAAATCTTCCCCGGCCCAAGTTTTTGCTTCCGCAACTGTCCTGGTTACAGTATGCTTGACCTGTCGGTACCCATCTGCTGCCTCGGGAGTCATGAATGCCAACCAAGCCCTGTAGGACTCCTTTTTCAGCTTGACGGCATTCCATATTTCCAGGTTCCACCACCGGGTTCGTGGATTTCCACATTGACAGGCACCACAGATCTTATGGCCACAGCTCCTTACGGTCACATCAACAATGGAGTCGGAGGACATGGAGAACCACCCACTCTCAATGTCTCCAGCCTCCCTCGGCACCTGGTCAAAGCTCTTCCGAAGGTAAGAGTTGAAAATCCCTCTGACTTGATGTTCAGCCAGATGTTCCCAGAGAACCCTCACAATACAATTGGACCTGCTAAATCTTTTCAGCTTACCTTTCAGGTTGTCGTGGTCCTAACTCAGGCACTCGAACCCCTCCACCACGATAAGATGGCAGTTCATGGAGGAGTTTTTTCTGAAAATGATGTTTCATAACATTATTTGCAGCACAGTAGTAATGTACATAAACTTTTATTTCACTGAAGAAATGCACTCATTTGGTGGCACAACAAACTAAAAAATGATGTGTGAACACAATAATGTAAGCATTAAACTGCAACACTATTTATTTATTCATTGTTTTATTTATTTATTCTCCTTGAGAGACTTTATAAAATGACACTTTCAGAACTTACTATTGAATCGGGTAAATGTAAACTAGTTATTACATCTGAGCTTAAATACACCACAAACAATCAATGTTATGCTGTTCTTAAGATTGAGATTTAAAGTCAGAGACTAGATGTTATGAATAGTTTTAATTGTTGTAGGTAGTAATATACCATTAAAAATTGGCCCCTGAGACTTTTGTTCAATGTTCTACTTCCTATCCCTTCACTAGTCAGGTGAAGTGTATTAATTTAAAGCAAATTACTTCTTCTTTTGCATACATAAAGTTTCTTTTTTTGTACATAGTTGCACATTCACAGATAGCAATGCATAGCTCTTGCCACTCACTCTAAATGAATGATATAAACCATGCTGTCCAATCTTTTCTACTTCAGGAAATAAAAAAGCAGAATCTTGTCATTTACATTTAAAATAGATATGACTTTGTATTTGAAGACAGAGTTAAAGCAGACAAATGAAAAGATTGACAAGAGAAACGTTTAACGTTTTCTTGATAAAGGCCTCTGACAGCTCAAAAAGTTGTGAAGGTTATTTAGTCCTTATATAGTTCAAATACTTGGACAGTTTGAAGAGACGTTTGAAATGTGAAGGTTACAATGTAAATGCCTTTTACCATTGCCATTGTGTTCTAAAGGGTAACTTGAGTTATAATGGAAAGTTACTATTCTAGATGGTGATTTTAGGTTTGGTCACATCTATCAAGTCGCCATGCTGTTGTAAAAGGTTGCTGAGCAGTTACTAGAATGGATTGTAGTGAGGAGGAAGCTATGAGTTACTGCTAGGTGGTTACTAGAGTATTTTGTGGCACTTTGTATTAAATATAAATTTTCTATTTCATTACTTTTTTAAGTAAAATAAGTGTGAGGGTTAAAAGTAGGAATGAAACACATATCAGTTTGATAATTAAAGCAAATTTCTAACAATGATTATAACTGCTTTTCATAGGATCGGTTATTATCATTATTATTCGTTTTATTATATTAAAATCCCATTGATCACTCGCTTTGAATACACAAAAAGGTAAATAATTGTTTATAGGTGTGTTGGATGTTGAACACTTAGTAGTTTGGGATGTGCCTTATCATGTGTCTCAACCAATGAGATAATTGAGTGTGTGCTTAAGAGGACATTCACATATTGCATGTGTGTGTGTGTGTGTGTGTGTGTGTGTGTGTGTGTGTGTGTGTATGTGTGTTCAAGTTTGTTATTTCAAATGGAGACATATGGTATGTACAAATAGAAAGTGAGGTGATCACAACATGCACGCAATGCAACACACTTTTTTTTCAACGAGTTGAAAGCATCTCAATTTTGTTGCTGCTGTCAACTTGTTAGTAAACTGATAAGATACAATGTGCTGTTGGCAGCTCGCTGCTTGTGTGTGTATATATAATTTTTTGCCAGTTTTAGGCAATAATAAATACTTAGCAACAACACTACCACACACTCATTATTTTGTTAGTTTATTTGCACTTGCCTTTATTCTTCACTTCCCTAAAACTTATTATTTTGGTAGTTTACATGAACAATGTGGCATTTTCAAACATTTTTGTTTGAGCTCTCAGATTTTAGATTTATGGAAAATGCCCAGGTTGAGCTTATAGGCAGAATGAGTTTGGGGCAGGAGTGAGCATGAGGAGGTCTGAGAGTCTTAGTACCTTTTCTAATCAGTGTATGTCTGCATTATTATCGCGTACCCATCTAGAAAAGTCTGTGGATACACATTTACAGTCTCTCTTATATATTTTTTCTTCAAAAAATACAAAGTACAAAAGAGTTCTGAATCTTTCTACAGTACCTTGAATTACCAAAGCGGTTAAATGAACCACCTGCATTTCAGTGTCCATTACTTATTTCCTTGTCATTGAATATGCATGGCTCTGTTGCCTAGCAACTACCTACTAACAAAACAGAACTTTATGACAGCAAAATGATACTTTTACTTCAGACATGTCTTCCAAAACAATCAGTTCAGTGTGTTGAATAAACCTTTCTCTCCTGTTTGCCGGACAATGTGAAGTCTGCCCTTTTGAGGGTGGTGCACACAATTATTGGCTATATTACCAAAAATAATAATGGTTTAATAGAACATGACAACAGACATTAAAAGCTTAATCCTTAAATCTCAATAAAAGAATTGAATGTAAATATGACATGACAATATTACGTCATACATGAGAATGGTCAGAATGACTGTTATGGCCATTCTAGTAGATATATACCGTAATTCAGGTAGGTCCAGTATTAAACTGTGTTCTGAAATAAATCTTGTGCTCAGGTTTTAGATTTTTGATAAACTTTTTGATTTAGTGGCTAATTCATATCAATACATAAGATGTAATTCGTACAATTTAGTATGATTTGCTCATCCCTCAATGACAGTTGGGTTTAGGGTTGGGGGCCACGCCTCCTTTTTAAAATTGTACATTTTCGTATGACTGAACTCGTAACTGAATTCGTTTGTACGAATTTGTACAAATTAGACACTAAACTGACAAAACGAAAATACTTATGTTTTCTCGTGAGATCAGGCTGGTCAATCTAAACACAATTCATGCATAAAGTTCTCATTTATAGAGAAAACAGTGAAAACAGTGTGGTGCAAGGACATGAACTTAGAAAGCTACGGTTACTAAAGTAACCCTTCGTTCCCCGAGGGGGGGAACGGAAATGCTATGTGGAAACTTCCACTATGGGGATTTCGTCAGAATCCAATCATCTGAAAGAGTATAAAAACGGGCCAATGAAATGCCAATGAGTTGGCAGCGTCAGCGTGCACAGCTGGCATCAATGACAATCAGTCATGCTATAAAGACGCAGCCAGTGCCATGCTCGACATCCTTTTCTAGCTGAAGAGACTTTCACACTCAACAGCTAAGGGACAATCGTTGTGGCGAAGGAACATAGCATTTCCGCCCCCCCCCTCGGGGAACGAAGGGTTACTTTAGTAACCGTAGCGTTCCCCTTCGGATGGGGAACTCCAATGCTATGTGGAAACTTCCACTATGGGGAAATCTATGGAAAACGCCACAACGAAAGAACCTTACTGCGTCCCTGGCGAAGGGTGTGCCACGCAGTAGAGCGAGCGCACCTACAACGCCCCGAGACACAATCTTCCAACGTGTCCCCTGGCCCTCACTTACCTGTTCAGAACAGTTATGTTTTTCGGGGAGTCGCAATAACCCAGTAAAATAGGTTTTGATATGACAGTACGTTGGGAAAACGTTCAGTCCCGATAGGGAGGATGCTGCGGAGCTCACCTGTTACCCAGAGGGGAGACCTGGTGACAACCTATGGACTAGCCCAGAGATGGGGAGTCCTTGCATAAGGATGGTTAGCGGGGAGGGAAGACACGAGCCTGCCCTAGAAGGGGGGACTATACCGTGGCTGAGTGAACGTATGGGATCGCCAGCGGGGATCACACATAGCAGGCACCTATAACCAGAACGCGGGCTGACCAGCGGGCATGCCGATAACGTAACGGGCCAACACCTGACTCCTCCGCTGAGTCAGGTGCTGGGGGCCTCGGAGGAACTCTGCAGGGTTCGCCAAAGAAATGGGGAACTAAACTGACAAAGCTGAAAAAGCGCACGTATCCCCAGGTTAGGGAGAGTGGCGCAGCAAGCGTGTTTCGACACCTCAACTGAATCGTTTCCTCAATCACCAAGGGTTGCCTAATACCCTTGAGGAAACCGGCTCCACTCGCAGATTGTAACCTTGCAAATGTATTGGGTGTCACCCAACCCGTAGCTCTACAAATGTCTGTCAGAGAGGCGCCGCGTGCTAACGCCCAGGAGGATGCGATGCTCCGTAGTGGAGTGCGCTCTCACCCCCGGGGGACACGGCTCACCCTGGCCCAAAGGCGAGGGAGATGGCATCCACTATCCAGTGGGCCAACCTCTGTTTAGATACGGCACTTCCCATCTGCCGACCACTGTAATGGACAAAGAGCTGGTCAGAGGATCTAAGGCTCTGAGTGTGGTCCACATATATTCGCAAAGCGCGAACAGGACACAACAATGAAAGGGCTGGGTCTGCCTCCTCCGCGGGCAACGCTTGCAGGCTCACAACCTGAGTCTTAAACGGCGTGGTAGGAACCTTGGGCACATAGCCGGGCCGGGGTCTCAGGACAACGTGAGAGTAGGCCGGCCCGAATTATAGGCACGAGTCACTGACCGAAAATGCCTCCAGGTACCTAACCCTCTTAACCGATGCCAACACGACCAGCAGAGCTGTCTTCAAGGACAGAAATCTCAAGGATACTGAGTCGAGTGGTTCGAAGGGATCCCCACGTAGGCTCGTAGCAGTACCGCGAGATCTCAAGAGGGTATGAGAGGGGGGCGGGGGAAAACATCCGCCTCGCACCTCTGAGGAACTGGATGATGAGGTTATGCCTCCCCACGGTGCCGCCATCCACGCATCATGATGAGCGGAGATGGTGGCCACGTAAACCCTCAGTGTGGAGCGCGACAGCCTTCGCTCCACCTGTCCTGAAGGAAAGAAAGCACAACACTGATCTGGAAAGATCGGGGGTCTTCTCGGCGAGAAGCGCACCACTCAGTGAATAGACTCCACTCCAGGGCGTAGGCATGCCTCGTAGAGGGTGCACTAGCCTGAGTGATGGTATTAACCACCGCCACCGGTAGGTTCCATAAGTCTTCCTCATCGCGTCTTATGGACCCCACGTGGAGGTTCCACAGAACTAAGCGAGGGTGCCAGATGGTGCCCTGTCCCTGAGAGAGTAGGTCCTCTCTCAAAGGGACTCGCCAGGGGGGGCGTCGCGAGGAGGGAGAGTTCTGATATCCAGGTCCGGTTGGGCCAGGGGCGCAACTAGCAAGACCTGCCCCTCGTCCTCCCTGACCTTGTGACTCGGGGTGGAGTCGCCATTCTCCCGGGGAAGGAGCTGCCGTGAGAGCCTGTTGGCCGCACGATTGAGCCCATCCGGGGTGTGAATAGCAAGCAGCGACTTCAGCCGCGTATGACTCCAGAGGAGCAGAGGGCAAGCGAGCTGAGACATGCAGCGGGAGCGTATACCCCCCATCCGGATGGAATACGCTACCGCGGCCGTGCTGTCCGTCCTGACCAGCACGTGTTGCCCCCTCAGCACCGGTAAAAAGCGGCGCATATGCCCCAGGAGCCTCTGAAATAATTTTAGTGGGACCACTTTTTTCCTGTCGAACTCTCTCAGACAGTTCAGCATTACCTCGGCGCACTCTCGTGAGAGGCACGCCTCCATAGTGATCGAGTCCAGCTCCAACCCGAGAAAGGAGATGCTCTGCACGGGGGCAAGCTTGCTCTTTTCTCGGTTGACCTGAAACCCCAACGGGCGGAGGTGCCGGAGCACCTTGTCTCTGTGCATAATCAATTGCTCCCGAGAGTGGGCTAAAAATCAGCCAGTCATCGAAATAATTGAGCGTGCGGATGCCGGCGAGCCGAAGGGGCGCGAGGGCACCCTCCGCGAGTTTTCACCAAGAGAGAGCCCGAAGGGGAGGACTTTGTATTGCCACGCTCGACCTTCAAACGCAAACCGCAGAAACTGCCGGTGGCGTGGAAGTGTGGAGATATGAAAATACGCGTCCTTCAGATCTATTGCTGCAAACCAATCCTGATGACGAACGCATCGTGTGATGCGCATCTGCGTAAGCATTTCGGAGCGCAGCCAGTGAAGGCAGCGGTTCAAAATGTGCAGATATAGGATTGGCCATAGCCCACCGCTCTTTTTTGGGCACGATGAAGTGCGGGCTGTAAAACCCGCGCTCCATCTCGGCTGGAGGGCCGGCTCGATTGCATCCTTCGCCAGGAGGACAGCAAGACAGGGGCGGATGCAGGACTGACCCTGGTCGCCCGTGAACCTGGGAGGCCGTTTCGCGAACTGAATCGCATAGCCGAGTCTGGTCGTATGGATGAGCCATTGCGATGGGCTGGCCCGCGCTAACCAGGCAGGAAGAGCCCCCGCAAATGGTCCCACTCGCACGATCGCTGACGTGCCAGCAGCGGGGCAGCGTGGAGTGAGTGGGCTCATCCGGAGAGCGCTGGGGTCCCACAGGAGAGCAGGAGAGGAGATGTTCTCGTCTCGCACTCAAACTCCAGGAGAGGGGCTGGGAGTGGAGAGAAAGGAGACCGTTCTCTCGCGCTCCATGAGCCATTGGCGAAATGCACCGATCCTGCGAGCTGGAAGGCATAGCGTCCCAGACTGGCAGTGTTCGGGCTGTCACATCCGGAGGAGGGGAAAAGTGCTCTTTCACTGAGGATTTTGATGGCGTTTTTTTTTTTTTACGCCTTTAAATAACGTGCCCCGCCCTCCAGCGGGGAAAGAGCAAATTCCCTCCTCCACAGATGGCCCGCCTCAGGGACGCTTCGCGGTCCGTTTTACCGAACTTAGCGACGCCCTGGACGGGGGACGCTGGTTGCCTGCGCGATGCTCGGCGCAGCCGCGTGGCCGGAGGCGCAGGCGGGGGCGGCGAAGCAAAGCTGCGGGCGGGCGTCCTCGGCGAAAAAGCAGTGGATGTGGATGGCTCAGCGGGGGGAGCAGTCATACAATCCCGCCGATAGAGACCTCGCCCATCGCCTCCGACTGCTCTATCACCGGCGTGAATTCCTGGGCGAATTCACCGCCAGTGTCGCCGAACAGGCCAGCCTGGGATATGGGTGAGTTAAGAAAGCGAACTTTGTCAACGTCACGCACATCACCAGGTTTAGCCTGAGGTGGCATTCCTGGATCACGGATGTGATCATCGTCCTTCCCAGGGCACACACAGCCGACTTTTTTTTTTTTTTTTTTTTTTTGTAAGAGCATAGTCGGTTGCGGTGCAGAGCGCATGCTCAGTCCTGGGTCAGAACCATCCTCGCGCAGCCGGGCCAGCGCCTGCGCTTGGTAGCGCTGGTAGGTGGCCATAGCGTGCATGGTGAGGGGGAAGGCGTACGCAGCACACTGCGTGAGCCTACTGTGCCCATCCAGGAAGAAGGGGATGGGGAGGCTTAGAAGGTCTCACCTTCATCCTCCACATCACACCCCTCTAATCGGTCCGGCCGCGGGGCTGGGGGATAAACCATCTCCAGAGCCACGGCCGAAGCAGCCTGGGGAAGCACAGCCGCAAAGTCTGCTTCTGGATTCGACGCTGCGCTCAAAGTCCCGGAGGGAGCGAGCGGGTTCGAATCCTCGTCAGACCTTGACAGCCCAATCTCCAAGGATGGTGAGGATGGAAGCGCACGCAGATCGGGCAGAAAAAAGTGCCCTCAGGACAGCGTGAGTTTACTGTGCACTTCCGGGAAGAAGGGGACGGGAGGCTTTGAAGGTCTTGCCTCCTTATATCCTCCACATCACACCCATCTAGTCGGACCCACGGCCGAAGCAGCCCGAGAAAGCACGGCCATCACGTCTGCTTTTTAGATGCTAACCCCGCGCTCTCCACCCCGGAGGGAGGAAGCGAGCGGGCTCGCATCCTCATCAGACAATGACAGCCCATCCTCCGATGCAGCGATGGACATCTGACCCCCGGTGTCAACAGGTGAGAGAGCGACCATCCAAGGACGGAGCGCTTCTCTTCACCTGAAGCTTGGATGGAGCGCGTGGAGGAGCGAGAGGTCCGCGGCCCAGGGGCGGCGGATTTACTCCCACTGAAACCCTCAGATCTGCCCGAGTGCCAACCGCAGTGCGGGGGACAACTGGTGTGGGTGGCTCTTTTGCAAGAGCGAGCCGCGATCTTAACTGCGCAACAGACATGACATCAGTGATGGCATGCACTGCCCGCGAGCACCGCATTAACATGCTGGACCCCCAGACATGAAACGCTGTGCTCGTGCCCATCATCCGGGGATAGGAAACCACCGCATCCAGAAACGCATGGTCGGAGTGACGTCTTGAAAAAGACGCGCTGCACGACCGTGTTGCTCTTTTAGGAAAGCTTTTTTCCTATATACAAACCGCTCTTGGAGGACCGGACCCAAAGGACGCCAGGCAAGGGAGAAATACCCAGCTCGACCATCTGCCACTGCGTATACGCGCTCTGGACCGGGAGAAGCTGTTTCTCGATCTCTCTCTGTAGACACAGGTTGGAGATACCCTCAAAGACTCTCTCAGAAGCTTCGTGAAAGGCTCTGAAAGCGAAAGGATGTCGAGCATGGCACTGGCTGCGTCTTTATAGCATGACTGATTGTCATTGATGCCAGCTGTGCACGCTGACGCTGCCAACTCATTGGCATTTCATTGGCCTGTTTTTAAACTCTTTCAGATGATTGGATTCTGACGAAATCCCCATAGTGGAAGTTTCCACATAGCATTGGAGTTCCCCATCCGAAGGGGAACCACTGATGTAATGATCACTTAATTATCTCTAAAATCCCTGGCGATGGCAATTAGCTTTAGTTTATCATTGAATTTAATTGCATTGAAAGTTCCATGAAATAATAATAAAAAAATTAATTAAAAAAAAACGTTTTTTAGATGTTAGTATCAGTATGTCAGTTTTAAGGATCTCTGTAAGCCAGTGTGCTCCAAAACATTGACAGAATTTGCATTTAAAAGATATAAACCTGATAAAACGTCTAAAGTTTACAGTTTTTCACTTCTATTGAGTAATGAAATAATTAATGCAGGGTAGGAAAAATAAAGAAGTTATTTAAAAACAAAAATTGCTCTGTTAAACAGTGTGAATAGTACAAGCAGCAAACAAAAATAGTATTCTAGACTCATTTGTGCTCTTTTTAAAACTCATTTAAAAAGAACACAAATGCACAAAAACTCCAAGACAAGTAATATACATTATTATAAAAGGTTTCATAATAATATTAAGGTAAACTACAGTATTTCAATAAAATAAAATGTTCTGCCTAATATTGCACATGCACAAAAAAACTATAAACTGTAAATGTCAAACACTTCACACATATACTTATTCCAGATGAGATTACGTCAAATTTTGAAAAAATCCATATCTAAACACTTCACAAGACAATATTTAAATTTTATATATATATATATATATATATATATATATATATATATATATATATATATATATATATATATATATATATATTCTGTCTGGTACTCGAATCTGATTGCAATATTTTGCAATATTAGATCTCTTACAGCCTCCTCACCCTTGTGTATTACTCCGCCCACATAGAGTGACAGCAGATGAATAGACTCACTACAGTTTGACAAATATTGCAGCTGTTGGACAACATAATGTACTTTTAAGGTTTTTTAAAGTGAGAATTTAGTTGTTTAGATTGCAACTATGCAGTTTGTTTATAAGAGTAGTGCCTGTTTTAAATATTTATGTCTGAGATACAGCCCATCAGCAACCATCAACCTGTCATTGAGCAGAGCAAAAACGGTTGACATTCCGTCACAAGATGGTGACAGAGATCACACAATAAGCCCTCAGAGGAGAGAAGATCAGTGTACATTCAAACTACCGCAGATCAAAACATTATAAAATTGGTGAGTGACATTCTAAGTCAATTTCTCTCTTTTGTATGTTGTAGTGCGTATATTTATACCATAGCAATTGTAATGTATTGAGTGTGGGATAGGACTCACATATGTATGTATTTTGTGTTGGCCACCCTTTGTATAACATTGAGTTACTTTTTGTTTGGCCATCTATTTGTTTGTAGTGAGTCTCCTGAAAAAAATAAAAATAAATAAATAAATAAACAGCAATACTGCATTCTCTTTTCTGTTTTGGTCTGGCCAAGCAGTGGCGGAAATGTCACCTTGCATGGCGAATTCAGCTATGAAAAGGATTAACTGCTATAGCTTGGAGAAGGGGTATACGTGTGTGTGTGTGGATTTCAGTCATAGACTTTCCATCCCCAGGCAGAAAAACATTCCTCAATAAGTTTAAGGAATAGAGAGTATGTAGGGAGATAAACAACTAAAAACATGGGCGGGCAGTGAACCAGTTATGAACCTGATGAGTTCTTATTTCTAAATTACATTTATATGTGACAGGTGTTTACCTATGTGATGAGTTACTATAAAAGTAGGGCAACTGACTTTACAATTTTCAATGACAGTGTAACACGGGGAGTGACAAAGACAACTGAAGTTTAGGATCCACTTGCAGGCTTATTTGAAGTCAGGGAATCAATGGTCAACACAGGTGCAAACAGATGTATAAAGGCAATCCAGAATCGTGGTCAATTGTAACAGGCGAGAGGGCAGAAGGCAGGCGGCAGACAATGAGAAAAGTAAACAAAGCAAAGATCAAAACACGGAGAAACAAGACCTGGAGAAACGCGTTGCAATGTCACTATACAGCTAACAAGACTCGGCAAAGGAAATGAGTGTGTGTGCTGTTTAAATAGTGTGTGTAATCAGTCTTTGACAATCCTCAGGTGGTGCAAGTGTAATCAGTCAAAATGAGGAAGCATGTGTGTTTGTGAACGGAGTGCATGTATGAAAATGTACTCCATGAATGGCGAATATGTAGTCCATAGGTTATTGTGAAGGTGAGTGCTTACCAGCGACCTCTGGTGGTTAGAGATCGCTGGTAATCATGACAGACTGTATTCCTTGTGAAAACAAGAGATTTTCTGCATGAAAATTGTGGGAAAAGGGGAAAAACAATAAATCTGTATGAATGCTGTAATGTTTAACTAACTTTCCATTCAAAATGTGTGAAGGTCTTGTGACCATCAGGAAGCACCAGGGAGGAACGCAGCATCTCAATTTCACACATTCTCTGTTATTCCCCCGAGTTCGTTCTTCTGAGAACACCTGGCAAGACCGGTCTTCACAAGAATGCAAGTCTGTTCTCTGCGGTTCTTGGAATTGAGAAACAGCCCACATAGGGGTTGGCAGTTGCTGGTGCAGGTGTGTCTCATTAGAACTCAGGGGAGTGTGTACGGGTATGGTGAAGGAGAGCGAAGAGCTGAGGGAATGAGATGGTGAAGGAGACTGGTGATTGGAGCAGCAGTAACAAGTCGGGGATGTATTACACTAGTATTTATTTATATTTGCTGTGTTCCAATTCACATACTTATACTACACCCTAAAAGTATGTACTTTTTTGTGAAGGAAAAGTTTATACTTTCGAGTGTGAAACAGAAGAGTATGCAAGCTTTGAGACATACTACTTCCACTTTAATAGATCGTTGTGTTGCTTAGTTATGCCCCCTGTCAATCATCCACACACCATTCACATTTCTGTTGCATTCAATTTCCTACCTTATTGGAGAAGCAGCAGCAGGTTTATCTCATTTTTACGAGTCTTTCATGCAGAGAAATCGACCTCAGGTCTTTGGGTAATTATGCATTCAGACGTTTCACGTCCAAACACGACTTTATATAACTTCAATATTATTGTTGCAGATGAAATATAACACAGATAATGCAATTTAAATATTTTCCAGTGGGCTAAATATTGACTAACAGTCATTCAACTATCTTTACCGAAGCCTCTCTACTTGGCGGTCTTGCGCGTCCATCCTGTTCAGGGCTGGACTGGGACCAAAAATCAGCCCTGGCATTTTGGGCCAGAGCGGCCCACAACAAACAGTCAAATTGATATTCATCTGTACACACCCTTGAATATGTTTACCAATTCCTATTCTGTAAAAGCAAAAAAGCCATATATAGGAAATAATGAGAGTGGACAAATTAAAAACTTGTAAAATGTCATTTATTATTATAATAAAATTATATTCCACACTGGAAGTCTGTGTGTGCCTGTGTGTTTTGAGAGAGAAAGAGAAGAGACAAGATAAATTGTTGATAAGATAATCAGTTTCCCAGAGTATAGCTTTAAATAAACTGTAAACTTTGAGTGAGGATAAAAGAGGATAAAATTACTGTAAACTCACCCAAGAAAAAAAATGCAGGTGAATGATGACATCCTAAGAGAGAAGAATTAAAGATTCATTGTTGAAAAAAACATAAAACATACTACATTGCACTGAACACTTTCATAAAAATTTCAAGAATTTCTGCTTACCTTAATGAATAAACTGAATGAACTCAGTCAAACGTATGTGAACGCCTCCAATGAACCCTTAAAAGAAAAAGACATCCTGTGTGAGAGTAGTTAAGATTAAAAAATAGGTAAAAGTAAAACCTAATAACTGTAAACTTACCAAATAAAAAAAAAAACAATACAGGTAAACTCTTTTGATGAAATCCTCTGAAAAATGAAATGATGTCAGAGAACAAGAGATGTCAGATTCCATTTCTGTCAAAGAGGAGGGAAATGGTTCAGTCTTGAATGAAATGTAAGACAGCTGCTCCACTGCATTAAATAGTTTTATATTTATTTCAGGAACTTCATCTTACCTTATTAAGTTACAAGAGCAACTTTCTTAACAATTCACTCTTTTTAGCAACCCTGTCAATGACCATGTCTGAGTCCAATGCCATGAGGATGTCTTTCTCGGTGGCCATCAACATGAACATCTCCAGCCTGTTTGCTGACAGAGTGCTTCTGAGTCTGGATTTGATGAACTTTAGTGTTGAGAATGTTCTTTCACAGGCCACCTGAGTCAAGGAGAGGGTCAACAGGAGCTTATATGTAAGCCCAAGGAGATGATAAGCACTTGACAACATGTTAAACCGCCTAAGTATTTCATAGCAGCACAGTGGGCAATTTTTGCAGGAGGCACAGGTTTTGTTCACAACATCAATTTCCTCTTCCTGTCCTTCACTTCTATCTTCCACTGTTCTGGTCTTGTATTCATCTACATGTGATGCTTTAAGCCTGTCCCATTGCCCAGCTAAACTTTTCAGCTCTGCTGTCAAATTTAATCAGACATTTACTGAGGTCTTGGAGTGCATTGCTAGGAAGAGAAGTGGCCTCAATGTTATGAAAGTTCCTAAGATCCAGCCAAGCCAAATCAGCAAAGAGAGTGGCGTGTGTCATGAACCTTCTGTGAATGGCACTTATAGCAGTGTCCAGAATGATGTTGTGTACATTCACCTCGTATGCTCTCTCAGCATCGAATGACACATCTTCTTCGTTCTTTTCTGAGGCATTGCAGCCTCCGCTTCAAAGTCTGCATCTTCCTTCCTCTGTTCAATGTTTTCATTTGCCCACTTGACAAATGTATCTGCAGCTGTCCTTACACTTATGAAGTCCCTGGCAATGTTTTTAAGGCTCTCATGTGTGGCAATCACCATTCGATGGGCAGAGAGGATGTCCATTCTTTCTGTCTGGAGGTAATTAGATAGTGGAGTGGTATGGTCAAATATTCTCAGGAATATCTGTGCTGTTAACACTGTTTCATACCTCAGGAGGCCCTCTTTAAAGCCACGTGCTTTGGCACGTATAGTTGGCTTTTCATTTTCCTTTTTCTCTATGGCTGCCAGTGTGAGCACTGTTTCAATGAAGAGGCTGTCCTTTGGTTTGCCAAAATGTCCAAACACTTTTTTGACAGCATCGTGCTTGGCCCACCATTGTGTTTCACCAATTGGGGAGAGGCGTCTGTGGTTTTGTCCTTTTTTTGGTTTTCCCATATATTTACTCTCTTATAAGACTCCCTGATGAACACAGTTATATATCATTCAGTGGATTGAACAGTGTTCCACTTTCGATGACAGTTTGAGTTGTGTCAGCCAGCACAAGGTTAAGCACATGAGCATAGCACCACACATGCACATGAGTGGGAGACTGGGAGGTCATCAGTGCTGAAAAACCTTTGTACTGGCCCTGCATATTGGATGCCCCATCTGTTGCATTTCCTATGCACAAGTCCTTGTCTAGCTTTAGCCACTCTAAGACTTCTGAGAGCAGGTTTACAAAGTACTGGCCAGTGGATGCCTGACATTACACTACAGCAAGAAGTCTTTCATGTACAGTCTCAGTTACATAACGTAAGATCACTGAGCACTGATCCTGAGATGCTATGTCTTGTGTAGTGTCAAGCTGAACAGAAAACATACCAGCTTTCTGAACATCTTCAGTAATACACTCCTGAATAAGGTGACCAATGGTATCTATTACGGAGTTGACTGTGGTTTTGGAGAGTAGGGTGATAAGTGACCCTCTACCACTTGTTCCAGTGGACTGGTGTAACTTCCTACTCTTTTCTACGCAATCATCAAGATGCTCTTTTAAGCAGACATTATATTTTCCTAATAAAAGAATAAGTTCTAAAAAGTTCCAGTGATCTATGGTTTTGTCTATGAGTGTATATGCTGCCTCATTCTCCATATGCCTATAGCTCAGCCCTCTCTTCCCAAGCACTTTCACCACATCCACAACACGCTCCAATACCTGACGTCTCTTTCTCACTTGTTCCCTATGTGCAGAGATCTGTTTACTAGCAAAGACGCTGCTAATATCTGCATTTGAGCATCTTAGGAAAAAAGATTCTGCACATGTATGGTGTGCAATGCTTTTTTCATGCTCCTCTACGCGCTGGTGAACATGTCTCCAATCTGACATTCCGGTAATGAAAGTACTGTTGTTTTCAGTCTTCCCAAATGCCATACAAACAAAACAAAACAATGCATGACGTTTCTCACAATATGTGAGCCATTTCCTGCTGGTTCCATCCTTACAGATTAATACCTTCAGCACAGCCGGATTTCTGGTTTTCTGTTGTGGGTGGTGATCTAAAAATGTTTGTAAACCAGAAGGTGTTGGACGAACAGAGTAATTTATGTCTTCCTGCTCCCTGTCCTCACTGACACACTTCTCCTCTTCTAAGGGTGCTATCTCAAACTGGCTCAAAGAGACATGAGGATTTGGGGTAAATTTTTATAGATTTTTTTGTTAATCTAATGCAGTCAGGTGCAGTAATCATATTCTCAGTTTAAAGAGGCCCGCGGAGCAAAAATATATATTTTTAAAAGTATAACAAAGTTAAATTAAAAAAAAAAAAAAATACAGTCATTAATCTCAATTTAATTTCTGTATATTGTCCATGAAGATTTTTGTTAGGTTCTAAAAAATACACTATTCACTCAGTCTATATTAAATAATGAATATAACAAAAACTGCCTGCTGACGCACACACTTAATTTTGATTAACAAAATGAAGTTAAATTTAAAAAAGCACAAATTTAAAATGTTTAACTCAACAGTAAAACATCAACTATAGCTTAAAGATCTGCTGTTTGTTCTTAGACAGACTTAACCTGCGTCATCAAAAAAGTCGTTTCGACCACCTTATGGTTATAGTGTTGCTTACTACACCTGCGGACACAAATAGAGGTAAAGTTGGTTTTATATTCGCTCATTCAGACTTTCTCCTTAATAATATAATTTCATAAAAGTATTATTTGCAAAGTCTAAATAGTGAAATCATATTAGCAGCCAATGACAATCAAAGTAGCCTACAACAATTGTTCACAGTCAAATAAACAGTGTTGTTGTTTTCAAGTCATACTTGCATGCTAATTATAATTGAAAATTCAAAGTAACATGATAAACAATATAGAGACTTATAAATTATGAATGTGCAAATATAAAACCAACTTTACTTCTATATGTAACAAGCCAAACTCACAGTCACAGTGCATAGGGTGCTGTTCATATATGACACTGTCAATCACTATTGTTTTATGTTTTGTCACAGTTTTAACAAGGGGCATCTACTACATTTATTACATATGCTAAATGTTCTTAAAGCATTTTACTTTTTACTGCTTACTGTGGGCTCTACACACTCACCTCAACTCTTTCCCTTTCTTTTTCCTCCTCATTGGTTCTGTCAGTCCTACCGGCGGCATCACCGCTCTCATCAGCTGCAGCAGCTGATGAAGGTCCCACGGCCGTGGCAGAAAACATATCTGTTATTTTGCAACATTTTTCGGCGTCTGTTTGAAGAGCCTGTCTCTTTTTTTCCCGCAATTTCTCTGCGCCTCCCTTACGTTTCTTCTCCATCTCTCTCACGACTATTTTGACACCGACGTTGCACGCCTCACAGCACAGTCAGAGCCCGAAATAGGAGTTTGTGATTGGATCAGCCCAATGTCAATAAAGAATAGAAAGAACCAATGGGCTGCAGACTATGTTACATGGGCCGGCCTGTCTGTCTGTCTGAGCGTCACAGTCACAGATGACAAACACGATAGGTTGCCAAGCATTTAATGGGCCAATCAGATCATAAGATGATCTGCCCGGCCCAAAAAGTACGTCGGCCCACCGGGAAAACGCCCGGTCTGCCAGATGGCCAGTCCGCCCCTGATCCTGTATGTAGTTTATTTACACTTTACACACGCGTTTGTAGTTCTAATCACATTCACATCCAATGCGCAATGTATTGTGGGCAATATCAGCGGTTAGAGTTTGGATGGTTCTACACTTAATTTTTTTACCGGAAATAGCAAATCATCCGGGAATCTCTGGCATACTCTTTTCAACATACCGTCACCTTAGAATTATAAGGTTCTATCTGACATTTTTGTCAAAATTGAGTTATTGACATATTCTTATTAAATGACAACTTATTTACATTATGGGATGTTTTTTTTTTTAAGTTGTTTACATTTTTAGACTTTTTATTAAAAAAAAAAACAAATGTTACACACATACTGTTTGCTATACAGAATACAAAAACTTTGAAGCTCAATATCTCAAAACCATTCAGAACGCAGAAAGAACCTTGTTATCAAAGGTGACAATACTATGGTTTGGGACGTACTAATTCTATTTATAATACTATTTAGGACACGTAGAATGTGGATTGGGACACAGTGCTAGACTTTACATTGACCAGCTTCAAGAAAAGTTAGTCTTACACTGACATTGGTAAAACATGCAGCATAGGTTTTATTTTGTGTGAGAAAAACTGCAGAAGGCAGTGGGAGGTTTAATATAGGGATCTAAGAGATATTGCATGAACTGAAGTATAAATGAACATCTGAAGGGAAGAGAATCTGAAGGGAATTTCTTAAAAGTTTTCCTGGCATATCCTTATGTCCTTTTTATCTTACCTTAACTTTAGTTGCCTAGACTAAATTATGCAGAGAAAGAAAGAAAGAAGCAATTGTTGCTATTTTTATTATTATTATTATTATTATTATTAATAATAATAATAATTATATTAATATTATTATTATTATTTTTATCATCATTATTATCCTTAGGCAAGGTGAGGCAAGTTTGATTGACAGATAGATTTACTGATACACAATTAATAATTTATTTTTATGAAAAAAAACTACCCTTAAGAATGTTCTTTAACAGCACACAAACTTTGTTAAGCCAGCAGCAAGCATACGTGGAATTCTATTAACTCAAATTTATGCATGACTGAGAGGAGAAGAGGAGCTTTAAACCATTTAATTTGTGGGTTTGTGTTAATCCGTGTGCATGGATTACTAAAACATTCTCACAGTTTACAAACCTGTGAGAATGAACTGATAAATGAGTGCACATTTATATTGGTTAGCAGTGAATTTTAGGATGTTCAAGACTCATGTTTAAGTGGATTATTTAGCTGGCTTGGCCTTGTTGTGCTAGTCATTCACCAGCAGTAAACATTTATCATAAAGCTTTATGATTTCACTTTGTCATTTAGAACAGACAGTGTCGCACGCTCATTTATCAGACTTATAATTTGTACATTCTTGGCAGCTTTTAAAGTAATTCTATCAACTGTGGAATAGTCATCAAAATCTATTGAAAGCCATTAACTGTGATGGCACAGCATGTTGCCACTCAGGATCCAAGGGGAAGTACTTGATTTGTGAGGGGCAACTTTTGATGAGGTTATTTGGATATATTGACTGGACATGAATTTGAAATGTGAAAGTTTTAGACCTTACATCACAATTTCTGCTCTTTTTGAAATGTTGAAATTTAAACATGCAAATCAATGTATATATTTTAACTTTTCTCATATGTATTTATGTACACTGATACATTTCACTGTTCTATTAAATATTAGTTTTATTGAATTCTAAATATTATATAGAATTATATAAAAAATGGCAGAAAATGTGCCGGCAGCCATGCAGTTTATTCACTTATTCTCTTGTTCGTTCGTTCATTCGATTGTTCTTTGTTCGTTCATTCATTAATTCATTGTTTGTTTGATTCTTTGTTTGTTTGATTGTTTGCCATATTATGCACATTACCAACACAAGCACTGTATTGTTAAAATTATTAAAAAATGTCAATAAAAGTCTATTTGTTTTTACTATTCAACTCCAAAAGTGCTCAAAATAATCTCTCTTTTTCTATATCTCTCTCTGATGTAATTTACCAACATTGTCACTTTTATTAAAAGCTGTTTGACTGGAAACCATGTAAACTGTTTCTTTACATTTTCTAGAGAGAGAGAGAGAGAGAGAGAGAGAGAGAGAGAGAGAGAGAGAGAGAGAGAGAGAGAGAGAGAGAGAGAGAGAGAGAGAGAGAGAGAGAGAGAGAGAGATAGAAGGGTATTTTATTTAAAAAGGTAATTTTTAATTTCCTTACAATAATATTATTATTTTCCTTACAATAATATTATTATTTTCCTTACAATAATATTTGTTTAAAGGTGATTCACATATTTACTGGTGAGGACACTGACCTGGACAGATTGTTGTGCATAGATTTAGTTTATTATATATTTTTAAATCTTTTAAAACATTTGTTTATTTTTTTTAAAGGAAGTTTATTTTGGAAAGAAGTGTATGGATACAAGTAGAGGTTGCTTGTTTTTTTTTACACAATATTTAAAATATGTTGCTAAGAAATATCTAAAATCTTTTATTGTTTTATTACTAAATTATTATTGTATTATTAAATGTATAAATTATATATATATATATATATAATTGAATACATTTAATAATAAAATAATAATTTAATAATAAACATTTAGATATTTCTTAGCAAAATATTTTAAATATT